>NW_011887910.1:11069-42767 GCF_000806365.1 Fopius arisanus | reverse complement strand
GGGGGGCTCAGCCCTCATCACAGAGTCCCGGGGGGTGTACCAGGGCAGGTTTTTCCCCTCGAATGAGGTTTTTCCCTCCCTTCGGCAAATGCGGTACAGGGGGTTTGGGGGGTGGGAAGGGAACAAATTGTAAAGACCCGAAAGGGTATGCGAAAGGAAAAAGTTTTTTATAAAAATATTTAGCTTCATTCAACATTTCTAACTTAGCTTTTCCATATTTTTATATCGACAGTTCTAGTTCTTGTTTTCCGTAAATAACTACTATACAACAGTTGCCCTCCCACTCTGACAACGTCTCTGGACGTAACAAATTTAATTACAATAAAAAACTAGAATTGTTTATTAGATTTTCATCATTGTGTGATTACTTAAAAATTATTTTTGGTCTGCCACACGCAGCTAATTATCTTAATTTTTTTCTGCCGTAATTATTCTTTTTCATGATCAACTGGAAAAGGATGAATTTTCAAAGATTTAATAATGGGATCGATACAGTGATGAAAATTTAACAAAACATGAAATGATGGAATTCAAATTTCCTCTTTCCGTGCTTTGTTAAGGTAAAAAATCTTTCAAATTTAAGTAACACTCTCACTTGCTGAGAATTTAATTCCTGAAATACGGAAAACGCAATTAAATTTTTTTAATATTGCTTAGGGAATATTCGTACAATATTAAAAAATTTAAAAAAATCTTTTCACCAATGCTTTTTAATCATTTGCTGCCGAAATATTCAATTCGCAGTGATTTATTAAACGTAATTTTAAGCGGGAATTGATATGGAAGAAAATGGATAATTGTAATTTTTTAAGAATGCAAAATGCAGCAAAAGAAATGTTCATATTTTTCTTTCAAAAATTCACATTTATGCACGTTGATATGCATAACGATACCCCTAATCTGACCCAACCATTGTCGTTTCACCCCTTTGACAATCTGTACCATACAATAGGATCCCTTTTTTTTTATATTCATTGGCCCAATTCGGATTGAGAGATGGGCGAGCAACAAGAGCGTATTTTACCCAGGCCTGTCCTTGATGGTCGCTCTTCCCCGAAATTCGGTCATACTGGCTAACAAACCATTAGCCAATCGAGCATTTCGGCCACCACGGAACTCTAAACCGAATCCCAGCCGTAGTATCTGTCGCCTTATACAGAAAAGCCTCATGAAGCTCATAATCCTACAGAAACTCAAAGAAAGCATCCATGTCATTCATGACGTCACCAGCTAAGCCAAGGACCAAGTACTCATGGAAAGACTCCAAACTGAGTAGCCCTTGATCTCCACGATCACGCGGGATGTATATACGCGGTCTCGAAGCGATACTTACGAGTGTCTCTGTCCGGCTGCTTTAGCTAATCCCTCCTCCATTTGAGCATGCCAAAGGAGTACAAAAAAACTGCAGCAGCGAACATGTTTGTGGCGTCCACCTTATTCTGTACGGGAGTCCCGACTTCCAAATTTTCCAGAGCTATCAACGATACTCCTCACGAAGAATCTCTTTGACCGCCTCTCAGCCTCCATTACAGAACCCTGACTGAAGTCAAAATAGCTGTATGACTTCTCGGCGCCAAGATGTCTAATGACGTTTCCATCCACCAAATGAACCTTTTCCATCTCTTCTCCAAGCTTCTCCCTTTTCATGTGGAAGGCTGCGCATTTGTCTAACCCACAGCTCATCCCGACCATATGTAATGTAAGTGGTCATGAAATTTGGCAAATTATCGACAACAAATTTGTTCAGATTGAAGTTTCCGAGCATCCTTTCCATCAATAAATGTTAAATTTGAACCATCATCATCTCTTTTTTTTCATTAAAAAACATACACAAACATGTCAAAATAACATTGGTGGAACGCGTTTACCAAAAATGAGGTCTGAGATGATTGCTTTCATCTTTCTGAGGTCAATTTCTCAAGATTTTGCATTTTCTTCACAATTCTTTCGAACCTTCGTATCTCCGAGCTGGAACATCTCGAAAAAATGCATGGAAGGTGCTTTTCATGAGTTGAAAAATGCAGGATTCCTTTAAATTTTTTCGAGACCTTCAAAAAACCAAGTGGTGTGATTAAGAGAAACTCCGTCATTCTCCGAATAAACAAAAACGAATAAAATTTTGAAATTTTGATTTCACTGAGTTTTTTGTGTGGATTAATAGATGATGAAAGAAGCATTCACGAATTTTCCTGAATTTTTTACTGTAACCTTTCTCAAAATATAAATTTTCTTAAATTTTTTCTTCGAAAATTCATAATGTTTGGAGCGGGCTGTGGTTTTGAGAATATTTTTGAGAGATGGTTAAGATGTAACTAGATAACGGAAGATTGTGTCAGAGCGTCAACAGAGTCTAGTCTAATGAACAAAAGAAACACTTGTTACACTTGATAGTGTGTTATGACATGAGCCGAGCAATATAGATTAAAATTTCAGACAATTAATTGAGAAATGATTAGAAAGAGCAGGTCAAAGTGAAGAGAAGATAAATTCGGTGAAATGCGCATAAACACTCTCGAACGGCCGATGTGCTTATGAGAGAGGGATAAGCTTGAAGGTCGCAGGTGTCAATCATCGGTGGTCAGTTACGCCTGCCCATCAAGTGGCGCCTCCGGTATCAGAAATGAGAGGCCACTGGTCATCTGAGACCAGCAAGCAAAACAGCTGAGCGGGGGATCTGTGTGTGAGTATGCGAATGTGGATGAAATTAATTCGGTGGGAAACCGCACCTTCTACCTTGCCGTCAGCAACTGCTGAATTAGGATGGAAATCTCTCGTTGATCAGAAAGACTATCGAGCCGATCTTTACATCGTGAAATGAGTATTGCCACTTAGACTGCAGTTGCTCGAGATAGCTGGTGGACCACCGCTTCCAGAAGCTCTGAAATTTCTGCTGGCTGAGCTGTCAACAAGTCAATTGTGAGATATTAATTTCTTCCAGAGATGGTTCACGCAGCGTTGTAAGGGGTTGGCCAATCAGAAAATGTCCTGGAGTGAGCGCTGAGATATCTTCAAGATCTTCGGAAAAAGGCTCAAGTGATCGAGAATAGAGTACGACTTCGATTTGAGCAAGCAAAGTAGTTAGTTCCTTGAATGCGAGCAGGTCTTCTCTAATTGTTCATTTCAGATGAAACTGAACCTTCTGCACTACTGCTTCCCTATCTAAAGGAATGAGAAAGAACTCTAAAGAAGACTTGGAGGGTTGAATAACGAGGAAATTCGTCCCACAATGTGAAAACAAATTCCTGCAGAGATCGCGATGGGCAACAAAAAGACGATACGCTAACATGAAGCCGTCAGATAAGTAATTGCGAACGTAACCATACAGATAAAAATCGCAAGCCATCTTTTATAAGATTTATGGCCACGTCCTTTCCAAAATCGGAGCGATAGTGGCCCGGTCCAATTCCTGTATGGATACATATTATTGTACGTTGGACAATTGATCAGGTCAGAACGAGAAGCTAACAATTGGTTGAATTTAGTGCTACTCTTAATCATCGATCGAGTCTAGATGCTAAGCTGAGAAAAGCGAGATGAATTGGTCCACGAGAGCGAAGCAATTCCGACCTCACGAATCTCCATGGCTCGTGAGCGACCTTGCAGGAAATCGTGGGGATGATCAACGGTAGGATACACGGTAGACACGCCAATCTTTTTTTCCGACGCTTCGCGATACTTCTTAGATAAGCGACAAATAAGGACGTGGACGACAACCGGACCCCATTCTTTAGTTAGCTGAGTCAAGGCTGTCAGAGCCCTGGGAGTCGCAGTGACTGAACTAGTCAAAAGCTGTAGGTCCAAGGCATGATGAGACTTCACCTGCGCTGAATTTAGTGAATCTTTTATGCTCGTAGTGATCTATTAAAATCCTCCAAGCGATGCGAAAAGATTCCTCAAATATGGGCAAGTTGCAGAAGTGGTTTAGAGGCTCAGCCGAGAAACAGAGTCGGAGATATTGCATCCTCTCGACCACCGGAATGTCCTGATTGTTGCCAAATTGTTGCCAAAGAGATCATGGCCTCCAGTCCTGGTATATGCCTGCGAATTTTGGCAGAGCGATCTCAGGCAGAGCACGTCGTGTAGAGCTGGTCAAGTGATCTAGCACCTTCCTTCTCCATGAGCTGCAACAGTGCCTTCCACAGCTAAAGCGTAATTCTGACTAGCTGTCGAGAGGGGTTAAATTTTCAATTTTCTGAGAAACTCGCTTCTCATGAGAAGTCTCCAGTTTAGTTCGATAGTTCTCCACCATGATAAGTTTGAAGTCCAGAGCTGTCACGCCAAACTACTTCATGCCCTCCTACAGCAAATTCTTAACAATGCCTTCTATGAAGGTCGCGCGTGTGAGTTACAAATTAATATCTGCTTCGAAAGTGTTAACTTGATTATTACTAAGCAAAGAGGAAAAAGTGGGAAAAAAGCGGAATAAAAGCAAAAAGCAGGAAAAACCAACCGACAACCAAATAAAAAGAAATGTAGCAGCTCAATTAGGCAGGTTGAGGAATAGAAGCGGCTGAAAACCCAATGAAACTAAAGAAAAGAAGGTTCACTTCTATTAAACCTTCATGCGAGGTTGTATGAAGTGAAAAAATTCTATGAAGGTTCGCCTAGTCCTTCGGTATTGCAGGTCGCTGAAGTTTTGCGAGAAGAACTAGTTGAGTACCGTTTGCACTAATTGAATTCAAACTTCTTCGGCGGTGACGTTGGAAGTTGAGCTTCATTGACCAATTGACGCTATCCAATTAACTCTCCCGAATCACGAATCTTACGCGAAAAAACGGTACTCATTTGATTTTTGCTACGTTAATTTATAGAGACTTGGAGATTTTGGCTTGCTCTCTTTACAACTTGTAACGGAGGAATTTCTTTGAGTTTTTGGTATCGCTACATCCCGAGTGGAAAATTAGCTCCGGTCTGGATCAAGTTCGGATCAAGTCAGACTTGATGTTGGGTCAAGTACTGATCCTACAACTTGATCAGGACTTGATCAAGCATGTAACGCCTTGACTCCTTGACGCCTTGATCTGTAGTAGAGATCAGGTTGGGTAAATCAAAGACTGATCAGTTTCTTATCAAATTCTGCCTGATCAGTTGACACTGACCATCGCCATATTAAGTTCTGATCAAACCTCAGGCTCGTCTGACATAATTTCCACCCGAGATCTTTGTTTACGAGGTTGAGTCGGGTGGGCGGCAGATTTTTTTCATTTTGCTCCCTATGTAGTGAGTTATAGTTTCGTGTTAATTGGTCCGTGGTGATTGACGCCATATTATAATTTTGTCGAGTTTTGCATAATGTTTGTTCCGTAGAGTAGTTTTCTCGCAGGTCCGATAAAAAAGTGGGCTGTATTTTTGAATACCTCCGCGGATTATTTCTCTCTAGCTCATTCATATTTTACCCGAAATAGTAGTCTTATATTCTCCGATGTGCGTTTACCAAATATTGTCCTATTTATTCGTGCAACTTATCCATCGAAGATATTATGTTTCATTTCATTCTCATTCTCACCGCTTTTCTTCTCGTAAAAATTTTAGTTTCCTTTACCATACCCATTTTGACTGTTTGTACTTTTGACGAGTTATGTCATCTTTTCACTTGAATAGTAACTAGACTGATTCCGACCTTCACATTTCTATTGGACTAGTGTTTTATTGTTTGACAAAACATGGTTAGGGAAATAGTATTGTGCCGCGTTTACTTGTCTATTTATTTTCTTATATTATTTATATTTATCTTTGTATTTATCAAGCATCTGGGTCTGAATATATTAGAGAATGAGACGGGATTATACATTACAGTTATTTAATTTAATGTAGTAACAATTCTTTTATTAAATAATTATTATTTACTTCGCTATTTGAATTATTATTTTGTTTGAACTCGGTCATCTCAACACAATTTCTGGAGTAGCATCTTTGGGACTCAGTCGCCTCCGCGATTATTATATTGATCTATTCGCAGCTATTCCTTTTATCAGTTAACATTTTCTGGTTTTGCGACGTTTTGGGAGAAAATGTTCTGGCGCTCAATTTGTAGGAATTTTCGTCCCCTTTCGAACCCTTCTTCCGTGAAGGGCAAAAATACCTCACAAGATTATATAATAAATGGTGATTCGGATTAGATATTTTTCGGAAAATAATCATGGAAAAAAAAATCAAATGGTTTTTCTCTCGCATTTCAACCTCGCGGATATACAGTAATTCTTGTAATTCATTCAGGTACCCTATAATTCGAACATTAATAATTTCATGGCTGTTGCTTCGAGCTTTTCTGAGGTCGCCCACCTCTGGTATAAAAGGATCCATTATGCTCGCTCCACGTACGTTAAATCCCACTTAAGAACATTGTGACGCAAAACAGGGTTCGACTCGCCAGAACGTATTTTTGAGACCTTTTTTGGATTACATCACTCTCACAACAACTCAAAACACATTTTCCCGTCCTCGCATCAAAATATACTATTTCTGTATGAAAGATGACTTCTTACATTTTTTCTTACCATCATCCATTTTCAACTCTGACTCTATTTTTTTACAGGGAATATGAATCGCAAATGACATTCGTAGACGCTGAAATAGCGGAAGTAATGCGGAAAACTGAAGCATTCTTCGGCGATAATGCAACTGCTTATATTTTTACTGCTGACCATGGTATGACAGATTGGGGATCACATGGTGGTGGATCCTCTGATGAGACTGAAACTCCTATCGTAGCCTGGGGAGCAGGTATTGCTAGAAAAAATCTACAAAGAGATATCAACCAAGCTGACATTACTCCTTTCATTTCTACGTTACTTGGAATTTCGATCCCCACCAACAGTGAGGTGGGAACTTCTTTTAAAAATCATTACAATTTATTTCATTTAAGGCTTCATTTAAGGAATATTTAAACAAAGAAACGGAAAAGATATTTGCTTACAATGTTCAATTTTATTTTTTAAATAATAAAAAACGTTCCTTTTTTTCATAGGGAATATTGCCTAGATTTTTTTTAGAAAAATCGAATGAGGAATTTGGACTTATCTCAGTATTGAATAATATTAAGCAACTACAGATTCAAATAAAAGCAACTAGAGTCCAAACAATGGGTGACAGGCCCAGTGTTTCACAAAAACATGAACAGGAGTTGGCAGCATTAATTGATACTATAGAGATCTTACTACGAAACAATCAAATAACCGAAGCACTGAACCAAACTGACAACATAATTGCAATGAGCAAAGAGATGCTTTATTACTATAGAGAGTTTCAAAGATGTCAATTAATTACTTACTTAACGTTATTGTGGATCGGATGGATTGTGCTTTTAGTATTCAAGATGACAGGCACTCAACGCCAGACACTTATTACATCAAATAATGGAATTTCATATCTAACGTTGGCCAATACAGTATTTTGCATCGCTGTGATTTTACTTATAACTGAACACTATGGTAAATATTAACGAATTCATTCACTCTAAAACATTACTACAATAATACAATTTAAACTTAATGATCCCCATATTTTCGAACGAGATCTACTGCGCACTCCGTGCGCCGAATTTGAATTTGGCGGTTTGAGTTAAGGTACTTCCGCAGTAATCAAATGGGAGAAGAAGGAAATGGTTTATAAACTTGAATTTTTGAGGATATATTCTCTTATGCATTAGAAATATTTCTCCGAAGTCCCAGAACGACTGACCACGTAGATTTTTGGTAAAAAATTATTTTAGAAACGTCATTAAGACAGAACCTTATGGCACTCACTTTTCAAAAATCAACCAAAAATAATCGACAATGGTACAAAAATCTAAATTTTCGCTGAATCACACCGTACATCATTCACGAATATTTACCAGCAATTTTTTTGATACTTTATCACGTGAATCCTGAGAAATTATTAAAAATGTGGGGACGAGTCAGGAAATATGGGAAAATGGCGGACGAACTTGGCAACGTTGAGCGGAATTGCGTGAGCTCGGGCGGGGAGGTGGAAGGGGGTTAGGCTCGCAGGAAATTCAAATGTTCGCACTTACTCTCCGAGGTCTTTTGCACTAGGGAATATCATTGCAAATAATTTCAAAGTTCATATTTCATATTTTTTCTTCAAATTTTATTTTTATAAAAGGTGGAACAATGCATAATATTTCTATAACGATGAATAAACCCAGAATTTTCTTATCATGAAAACAAAAACAAGCATAAAAATAATTGTGTGGTTATTCATAACAATTCTCGAAGTAATTGGCAATTTTTTTATACGTTTCTTCAAGGTTGAAACTCCGAGGTTTATATTTGATTTTATTGTGCAGCAATTTCACAACTCCATCTGTTCCATGTTCTTTGAAGGCACCGTCCAAATTGTGAAAACCAACACCAGCTTCAGCCATCCTTATTTTTAAAGTATCCGGTATCAGTTCTGATAATGGTGAGAGTGAATTTGCAGTGGCTTTTACATGTTTATTAGTGCTATGTTTCGTTACAGCATCACAGATTGGGGTGAGCAGTGAAACGATCTCTTCTAGTGTAAAAACTTTGCAAACGAAACTTCTCAATAGGAAAACATCATAGATAGCGTTATGAGTCTTGTTTCCATCCACCTGTTGTCCATGGGCACGAGCTAAAGTCGACAGTTGCAATTCACCTTTCTTTGCTTTCGTTATTTTCATTTTACTTTTGTAGCCTTGTAGAGAACAAGCGAAGCCAACAATCACTGACTCGAACTCCCTTAGAAGAGAATACTTGTCGATTGCATTTAAGAGAAGAGGCTCATCGAAGGCAAGATTGTGTGCAACTAATATGCATTTCTTATAAAAATTCTGGAGATAGGCAAGGAACTCCATCAAAGCATTGCGAATTCTCACCGTCTCAACAAGAACTCCATGCAGATATAGGTCTCCTGAGACGTTAGTCAAACCATGTGCTGCTGTTGCTCTGGAATCAACAGCCTTTGAGGGCTTGATGTAGATATTGAATGATTCAGATCCAGTTCCTGCTGCGATCTGGAGGATATCAGCATTTGCTCCAAATCCAGATGTCTCCAAGTCGAAAAAAACTACCTGGTACTCCTCATTCACCAGGTCGGCCGTTGTTTGATCATCTGATATTGATGGCTCGTTGATGACTGGGTTGGTAATTAATCCCATTTGAGATTCGTACATTACTCCCTCTGACTCTTCCCTACGGTGACGTAATGCACTCCTTTTTTTCTTCAATTCGAGACGATTTGCTTTGGCTTTGACTGAGCTAGCCCTTTCAGCATTCTGGGATGCTCTTCCGTCATTTCGTTCAACATGGGCGAGTAAAGTTTCATCGATCGTTAGCTTCAATGCCTCAAAAACATGAATCAGGTATCTCTCTCCTTAATTCTTTTCTGCAACAGCTGCTGCTACTCGATAGTCCATAGATTCACTCAAGCTATAACAATTGCTCTTCGGCGCCTTTCGAGCTATCGCAGCATTCAGACTCTCATTAACCTGGCTGGAGGCTGCGTGAGCATATTTCCCAGCATTAGTAGCAAGTTTCTCGAAGATGGCATCGATTGCTCCATACAAGATTGGACTTTGAATGCCGTCGCCAATAGTACGATGTGTATAATCGTCAGGATCATCCTTGTAACCACACCAATCACCACACTGGCTGTGATTATTGAAAGCATGTAGTGGGATAGCCCTCAGGGCACTTGCAAGACCTATTTCATCTCCTGCATTTTGAGCCAGAGCGTACGAGAAACATTTTTCCAAATAATCGATTACATTTTTATTCATTTCTCTCTCAGGGTCTTGAGCTTTTGGAATTGCATACAAAAGATTTTTCACGCCCTTGGACAGGTGATTTTTGTCTGATAACTCCACCACGTAATGTGAACCTGCCAAGGCAGCTCTCACTCCAGCTATTGCTGAGGAATCCTCATCACCACAGAAAATTCCCAACTGCAAATTGTTGTTTTTGAGGATCTCGCTCTCTGTGGCCAATTTCAGAGCTAAATAAGCTTCTATAGCTTTTGCACTGCCTGAAAAATGCTGACGACAATCATGATTGTCCTTGGGATGTCCCATATCACACATCTTACAGCCTCTATTCGCTGTTGCCCAATCCACGATCAGCCCACTCTGCGTACCGCTTATGGCAGCATAGCCATTGAGACTATCATAATTCCTTCCATTCCCTCTTTTAGACCATGCACAATCAAAAGAGAGCATCAGTCTAACGATGAATGTTATAATTTTTGATGATGTAGACTGCAATGATGCTCTCCACCGAGCAGATGGTTTCTGAAGTTGGCTGGAAGACTGTTTGGTCACTGCAGGAGATGATTCTGGCGATGGAGCTTGTTCACAAACTTGTGATCTATCTATATCTTCACCTACTGGATTATAGATAATGAGTAAATCCAATAACCCGAAGACCAATTACCGCAATTTACCTGGGTCTTGTCGATTCAAATCAGTCTTCCTACCTATCCCTGAACCTGATAGTGATGCTTCGTTGGGAATAATGAAATTTTTCCGATATTCTGGAGGCCTATAAAGTTCACATACACACTAACAACTTCCATTTACACAGTAATTTTAACTAAAAAAAAAATCATAACAATAATTTATAGACTTTTCATTTTAAATTCATTTTTATTCCTCGTTCATTGAATTAATACAATTCTTCTCTTATTATTTAATATAACTATCGTTTTTTTCTTCACAAAAAGCTATGGGCTTGTAAATAAAATATATAAGTGAAAATCCCAATTCATGAAAATAGAAGAGTTCAATAGAACAGTTGATCGAATAGCTCAATATAATGAGACTAAAAAATTAAAAACCAGAGATTAAATTATAGAAAAAAAAGTTTGGAATCCAACTCCGAAAAAATGGAGACATGTGTAGGAATATAGATATTCAATTGATTCCAGTAATATGACTGAATAAAGAAATTGGGCCAATAAGCCATGAAATATATCACTGGTGAACCAGAAAAAATAAAAATCAGTCAAAGAAAATGAAAAATCGAGAAATTTCACTCAAAAGGAAGTGACAAAAATATTAGAAAAAAATAAAAAAAAGAAGTGACAATATTGTTGAAGGAAAACATGGAGCAGAGGCTTACACAGTCTTCTCAATTTCTTCAACATTCTTAATTGTTAATTCCCTTTCAATTTTTGCAGCTCTGTCACAGCTCTCCTTAGCAATTCTTTCCACAACAGGCCCAACTCTTCTCTCGTAATCCTTGTTCGTATTGTAATTCATGGTAGGTATACCTGCAGCTCCCAATACTTTATTCAGTACCTGGTTACCAATGCCACCGTGAAGACAACCTGTGGATATCATTGCAATCAATAAACAATTGTGTATTCATCATGAAGCATAATAATTTATAATAAGTATATTGGATATTTACCAATAGAGACTTTGTAATTGATTTCAAAACTCTGTCTGTTTTTGCTGTCTGGTTCTTTCACTAGTTTACTCGTTGGCACAGTTTTGACAAACGGACACTGTGTACACGCAACCTCCAAATATGATCCCAACCCTCGTTTCGTTTCATTGACAATGTTGTTCAGGGATAAAATCGCTTCGCACGTGGAACATATGAGCTCCTTACCCAACATAGAGAGGTTTACAATGCGATTATCAACATTTATCAGTTTGTGTGGTTGAGGAACATTGTTGAGCTCCATCTCAGTGCGGACCCTCCTCCCTTGGTTAGCCTTCCCCAACTCTTTCGCTGTCATTTTCAGCTCATACTGTTTCTTTGTTAGGAATTTTCCTCTATACCTCACTCTCGAAGAATTTTCACAATTTGCCATGATGTGTTTCACTGATTTCTTTTATCACAATCAATGGGATATTTTCATAAGAATTTCACAACATAATACTGACACTCCCGCCGAATTTCTGCAAGACCTATACTATAGATTCTACAGTATGGTATGAGGCATATCGAGGGACGAGCGTACCAACTCCAGCAAATGAAAATGCGTTGATGCCAAATTTATTGTAAAAAAATGAGTTGATAAATAAATGCATACAAATAATTTCAGAGGGTAAAAATCGTTCCGAGGGGATTCATTCAATACTAAAAATCGAGAGGAATGAAGTCGGAGTAATTCCTGGCCGTGCATTAACATTTTTTTATTCGATTATTATTTTTTCAAAAGTTGTCACGAAGTGTCGGAACGTTTGATGTTTACCCCCACTCCATATCTCGCCAAACTTACTGCGGAGGTACCTTAACCAATGAAGAATTAGTCCTGCGCGTTTCGAGATACTTCAACTCGGGCGAACTTCATTTTTATGTTTCTCCTTTCATAATAGCGAAAGATAACCAATTGATGACAATGTTTTTGAAAAAATTAGAAACTATTCGGAAATTTTTTTTTGTCAACCTGTCAGGCACAAAGTAATAATATTAAACTTGCATTTTCTGCCTACGCCGTATTAAAAAATCGCGTTCAACCCTCGGGAGGAAACGCAAATAAATTTTTCTCACGTGCTTAGTACACTCGCCTTCGGCTCGGGTAACAATTTTGGACGTTGGGAAGACTTATCTGTTTTTCCTCCCTACGTGAGAGTTATACTATTCTAACATACATTCCATTTTACCTATTAACACAATTATGGTGAAATTGTAGTTTAAACCCGACACCACTTGCGTGTTTATAAATCCACCAGACGTGGTGGATTCAGTATGGAGGCCCCGCGCTTTCATGTCCAGTTCAAAAAATGAACAGACCTAATTTGATGAACAAACATGGAAAATACTTCCAAGTGATTGTTATTTCAGTAGAATGAAGATGACGCCTGATAACAATGATCCAAGCTCACTAAATATATGTATGAATTAGCCCCTTAATTTTCATCTTAACCGGTCAGATCGCAGCCGCGACATAATTGATGCCTTTTCATTATACTTGCTCTCCGTTTTCTTTTTATTTGGAACCAACTTAATTATTCATCATTGATCTCAGTTTTACGAAGAAACAGCCTTAATGCAATTTTTTTTTGGTCGAATTCTCGTTTCTAATGATTATGACGCATTCCGGTATGAAACCCCGCGTTTTATGTTGTAATTACCCTTTTTCAAAATCCGATCGTCATTCAATATTATATTTCTCTTGTTTTCGTTCGCCCAGTTTGTTTTTTTAATTTGATGGTTTTGTAAAAGTATTGAAAAAAAAATCGTGGAAGCTGAATGTTTTAAATGATTTTTCTATACTGCTTCTTACGGTTTCTTGTCTGGAAATTGGTATTACATACTTCCCAAACCCAAAAATGTGAAAATCCGAAACATACTATTTGAAGACTGCTGCTATCTTTACTGGAAGTTTTTTTTACATTTCCTATAATTACATAGGTTCATCATATCGTACATCAATGATCCATAAAAAAATCTAAATCCTGTAAGCCGAATTTGTGGCTTAAAAACTTTGTTCAAGCGAAATAGATTTAATAAGTGGATTTTCATTAAGTGAGCCCTTTAGCAGCAGTTCAATATGTGCTAAGGATAATCGTTCTCATGATTTTTTCTTTGACCTCGACTATGTGTCAAATGAAAAGTGATCAATAATAACCAAGAAACATATTCATCGGTTTTCATTTAACGAATAGTCTAGTTAAAGGCAAAAACCAAAAAGATTTATCGTCACTGACCTATTTGCAATGATTTGAACAATTTTTTCAACAAAATTGACAGTTTTATGCGTGCCTTTCGCTATGATAGTTTCTAATTTTTTTTTTCGAAGAAAATAATTTTCATATGTATTATATGTATCGTATTCTATATATTGTGTTTCAGCTCTAATTAGAAATATATGATTTGAAATTAACGTCCTTTTCCTCAGCCACGCCATCTCTCGTTCATTTGATCGGATCTTGCCCTCATTTAATTTCAATTTTCTTCAGTTTGATACTTTCGCAGCGGCCATATTAGTCTCTTCCGATTTTCTTCAATTCGATTCTTGAGCGGTAGACATTATGTTCTTCGTTGTATGTAGTATATATGTATACATCAGATTCGAAGGAAACAGCTGCGGGCCCGCCATCTTATACCTGGAAGGTCTGGGTGGCTTACCGCTAGAGTGCCTCATCCACGTCTCGCCTTTTTGAAGTCCAGAATAATTACCCACTTGGTTTTTGTTCATAATTCTATTAGCATTGGTCAGAAGATGCACTAGTGACTCTAGACCAGGGGCTCACGCGGCTCCGGAGGTTCGTTAGTGAGAGCTGCGGGAGGGGCCTCATCCACTTAAAGAAACTACTTGCTCTAATTCGATTTTTCTCTCTCTCTCCTTGAGCCGAGCAGCAATTTCCATAAATTTGAATTATAAATATCAATTTTTCATTGGAATTAGACAGCAATATTAGGCGACATTTTTTTTATGCTTCCATGATGAGAAGTCACCCCGGACAATTATTTTGTGTTCAAACGATATTTGCCAGAATCCAATAAATAAAATACAATATTTGACGACAATTCTGATTGAGCAATACCTTTATCCAGTCATGTGAAGCAAATGACTCGTACATAAATAGTAATTGTTGAAAGGGGCTGCTGTATTGTCATTGACAAAGTTGAATTACTCATTTTTTATTTTATTTCCGTATCAGAGTATCTGAAATATATTTCTGATTTTTTCAAATAAAAATCGAGAATCCAACACTTTCAGTTTTTGATATACTGGAATAAAATGTCATATTCGAACGGACTTTGGATGGATGAACAATATTCGGCAATTTCAAAAGAAAATTTATTTTCTCATGTTATGAATGAAACAATTGATTTTTCATTTGGACGTTGCAAGATCAGCCAAATTTAAAGTGTAATATGAAAATCTGCCATGGGATTTCCAGGAATATAGTCCTAAGTCGACAGTACTTTTCCCTTTTCAAGTTTAGAATTTCCATATTTGAACGGAAAATAATAATTGTCGACTACCATACTGTAAATGAATACTCCAAAGTTTTCCTATGCAAATTTGACGTTTTCAATTTTATATTGAAAATTTAGAACTGAACTACGACTGACGGAAATAGCGTGACCACTGGGACTCATTCGCAAACAATGGTTGGCTGATTGGGTACCTATTAGCATTAGAGGATTATCCCGACCGCTGTAATAGGCTGGCTCCCGACTATCTGAATGAATTTCGACGCGTCGACTGGCTAGCTACCGCACTTCTATATGCCTAAATTGAATGACAGAAGAATAAAATTGACATTTGTAACGAGTATTGAGGGCTGCTCGTTCGGACGCACGTCTTAAATACTGGAGGGAGAGTGAGAATAAAATTCTTGAGAAGGATTAGGGCAATTTATAATGATCCCCCTCTGGGGTGGGCTAGGACTAGGTCAAATAGTTTAGCGATTTTGGGATCAGATTTTGGGTTAGGGCTTCAGGACTGAGTTAGGTCCGGCTAAAAGGCCGGCACTCCATTAGAAAGGGTTTTCGGAAGTGATTGGTATGGGTGGAACGCCGTACGGGATAAAATTCAGTCATTATTGCTTGCAACATGCCCAATTTCACTGGGGATGAAATTGGTCAGTTAACCCACCATTTTCCCCTGGAACCTAAAATCGTCAAAATAAAAATCAAAAGTTGGGCGCCAGTCGTTTTTTTGTTGCTCCGGAAAGAAGAAACCGGAATACCTTAATTCTCAAAACGGAGACGAAAACCCAAAGGCATATATCAAAATAAAGTCTCGAAAGGAAATCCCAGGAAAAGGTGGTATTACCAGCGCTGCTCAGGGGGTCGGTTATGGACAGAGAGATGGATCCTGTTGGGAACAAGTTTATTGGGCAAAACTCTAAAATAAATACTCAAAATCTGTAAATTTAAGAGCAAAACCAAAACTATATTCAGTAGGAAGATTATTAATGCAAGGTTGAGAGAGAGACACACAAAATTAGGCGTGACGTACGCAGAGACCCAGAAATTTTAATTCCTCCAAATCCTAATAATCTCGAATTTGGCCAAAAGGCACGAAAATTATCTCAGGCGAATATTCGCAATTCGCAAGGAACTTTTGTTCTCGACAGTGATGGCGATAAACGCATAATTCAATAAATGGACCAATGCTCGAGAAAATCACTCCAATATTAATAATGCCTGACCCCCCATAAATAAATTATAAAGCACAGAGCGCATAGCACCCCAGATACGGCACTGCTCGACACATTCTGCAAGTGGAGGCTCACTGAGCATATAACATAGCCACGTGAGAGCTATCGGTCCGCACGGCACCCGAGATTTGAGATGAATTCTCTAAACGCACGAAAACTGCACAGAGTGTCCAAATATCTTAAATACTACGGCGTGAATCGCATGACGAATTGTTAACCCCAGGCGTATTTAATTATTACTAAAAATGGCTAAAACAGCAATTAGAGGCGATAAAATAAACGCAGGAGGGAATCGGAGATGAGAGAGCTCTCACCTCGGCGTTCCACGCAACAAGAGAACAAGAGATGTTCTCGGCTCGATGTCTCAAGCATGACTCTCCTAATTAATGATTTTAATCATCCGAAATATTCCCAAAATCGTTTTTAAAGGATGACGTAACCGAAAATTCTCGAATGCGACGTCTAATGCGCAGTTGAATCGTGTCGAACAATGAAAATTTCTCACACGAGGCGCGATGTTCTCTAACGAATATTTTCCGTAAAAGTGGCTCTACAGGCACGAATTCTGCTCTCCCGCACTAAGCATTGGTTAATTAATGATTAGAAGACGGGGGAACGATCCTGACACACACTCGTGACGCGAAATCCGCAAAATTAAATAAGAATACATGGTAATGCTCACCCCAAATCTTCCTCCTTGTTGCCAAGCTGTATCTCAGCTATAACTGTTTCCCGCGGCTTACGCTAACTCCTCGGCACACAACGAATCCTCCAAAACCCGTAACTAACAGAAAAAACAATAATTTGCTGCACGCACCCGTATCTCTACTAATGTCAACAACTAACTGGCGGTTTCGCGGCATGGCGGGCGGGAACGCGGTTATCGCCCGTCTCGCAACTAAACCCTAGTAATTTTTAATTCCCCAGCGCGCGAAATATAAAATACGGCAAAACTGCAATTAATTTACTCTCGAGCTGATAAATGGTGTTTTGCATTAAATACTTTCTTTTTAATTAAGGGCGCGTATTTAGGATGGTTTTCTCACGGGATCCCGGCATCAGAAAGGATAAAATTACTTAAATCCTAATTTTCCCCCCATATTTAATTCTTATTAATTCTTTAAACTTAGCAACCAGCATTCTCACTAATTTTGGCATCAAAAATGCAATTAAATCCTAAATTTTCAATGACGTTAAATCTCAATTCTAGACTCTAATGGGTTTTTCCCTGCGTACTCACGATGTTTTAACAATTCTCGGGAAGATCTTGACCTCCAAAAAGGAAATTCCCCAGATTTCCTTACATATTTTAGAAATTTAGGTCGTTCAATCCCTAGAACCGAGGAGAACCGACCATGAGGAAATAAGTTAGATTAATCAATTTTAGAGATGGGTAATTAATAGAAATTTGAATTAATTCTCTCGCGAAGGGCTCCTAGTATAATAGGGTAGAGGGATTCGCCAAGCAACGACCGATCGGTTGGTAGGCGTGACTAGAGGGTCAGCGTCACGCGATGCTGACCTCCAAAAATCAGTCACGTATTAACCGCGATCAGGTACACATGCGAGTGGAAGATGAGACAGGAGGGTTCGAATCAGGACATCTCATCATTCTAGACGCAATCCCCAGGATGGTTCTGAAAAAGAAGTGGAAGGCGCCGAGGAGACCAACGGTTGGTTTACGGCTTTATTAATAGGAATTCTCCCTCTTTTTGGCGGTTACCCAGTAATTTCATTGGTGGTTGGAATTTCCCGAGGCAAGGAGGTGGCGTCGGTTTCTTCGGCAAGTTTGGGTGGTTTTAAAAGAACCTTGAAAGGGTTCTTCTGAATATATTCAGTGTGAGTTTTCCCCCAGTGCGGTGGGGGGATTAATTTGCGAGGAATTTTGGCGCTTTAGGTGCTATTTATGGAAAAAAGTTGGAATAATGCAGAAAAGAGTTGGAATAATGTGCGGCTCACAACGGCCAGTGGTTCTCCCTAATCGCGTCACCGAGGCGGCCATGGAGGCAGCGTGCAATAAGTGTGAAATATGTACGAAAATTCTACGCGGCTATTATAGTATATTGCTCACTTAGGGAGGATAATCAGACAAGCATTTCCCACGTGCAAAATTACCACCCGAGCCGAAGGCGGAAATGCTTGTCTGATTATCCTCCCGAGAGTTGCATACGATTTTTCTGTCGATATGCGGTGGAAGTGACGTTTCTAACCGAACGAAGTGAGGTTAGAATGCTCACTTTCGGCGCATGTAGGCAGAAAATTAATTTAACATGGTTAATTATACATCTTTATGAATAAAATTTCGTAAGTTCGTGGGAAATAATATCCGTAGTAATATTGCTCAGAGTTGTCCGGAATCCGCTCAGGGGATTTTGAGTTTTCGATTTTTGAAGGAGCTTTGATTTTTCCCTTTAGAATTTTTTTTCGCCGCTAACCGCAGCTCACTCTTTCTCTCTCCCTCATGGGTAGTGGGTCCGATTCCGGGAAAATCTCAATTATGCGAGGTCCGAATAAAATTTAAAATATTCCTCGGATTATCGCTGATCAACAATCTTTGAGGCTGTATTTCAATGAGATTGATTGAGTGAATTGTGGAATAATTATCAAGTTATTTGGGGTTTCGCATGGAAAAATTTATATCCCCCATCAATTAACACAACAACAAAATTTCGATATCAATTTATTCCCGTTTGAAACACAGCCTAATTTGCCGAATTACCGACAGGGTGGAACGAGCATCTTCAAAAATCACCGTTAAACCTCGGGTCTTCGGTCAGACCCACTCAATCTATGAAATTGTCGCCTCAATCTGTTAGCCATGAGTATTCATTGTACTCAGTCTATTTTCGCGCCATCAGATAAATTCCCCGCCTCGAACCGCGACAGTACATCACCGCTCGAGGTGTTCAAATCAGTACATCTCCTTTCAAAGTTAATCCAGTACTATCATTAACTTGTGTTAATTAATTGTTACAGTGAATTCATCGAGAACGTTAGATTTAAGTCCCTCAGTATTGTAACAAGTGATAGAGATCAGACGATAAGACGGTTCGATTCCGCCGGAATAAACGACGAATTTTTAAATTCAGTGCCTCACCATTGTTCATCATTGTCTCGAAATGAGCGACGCGGCCTCGAGCAAGTGAATGTTTCATTATAACCATCAGTACATTCACTATCTCATTGGTAATTCTCAACAATTAAGCCCAGCATTCCAACAGTCAAAGTGGACATCAACAATCAGCTGACCAATGAGAACTCGAAGGCAACCAACCCGGAAGACGATCAACAATCGGTGCTGTTAGCAATACCCCGAGTGACAGCTACATCATCAAGAGGATTCTCCAGTACAGTCAGAGTTCACATCGACCAAGGATCAGAGGTGTCATTCATCTTAGAAAACAATGAACAGTGCTGGAATTAATTGGAATTGGAGGAGTTAATTCCGGCCGCACGAGAGGATTGGTTTCAGTAGCGCTTCAGGCAATCGACGGATCTCAGCATTTTGAGGAAACTCACCGCCATCTTACCACCCCTCTCCTGCGCACCAGTAAACATCGGATCATTAATAAATCTTCAACTGGCTGATCAACATTACCTCAGTTCTGGACCAATAGACATGATCATAGAGGCTGACAACTACGGACGAATCATCAAGGATGAAGTTATCAAGTCCATGCAAGTACTTGGCCAACGAACAGTCTTTGGTTGGATACTATCAGGGCCAATTAACTGCCCCAGTCGAGCAGCGAAGATATCCCTATCAGCTGTAAAGCTTTCTTCCAATTAACGACTACTAGAACTGCTCCAGAAATTTTGGGTTCAGGAAAAATTATCGAGCCAGCGGTCAGAGAAGCCAGAGTTATCAGCAGATGAGCTGGCGTGTGAGACACACTTCAGATCTACCCACAGCAGAGATTTAACGGGACGCTAAATCGTGAAGGTCCCACTCAGAACCTCAGCAGCCGTTACATCAGCTGAGATCAACAGTCAGCAGGTTTACCAACAATGCAGCATATGCCCAGCTATACAGGGTGTCCCAGAAGTACGTGCCGATAATTAACCGGCATGTACAGGGGGTGAGTCTGACCCAAAAAGTCCTTTACCACTTTTGGATCGGAAGCGCCCCTCCGGAGATACTGGGGTAAACAGGTCAGCCAATGACGCTGCCGCGTTAAGCGGCAGTACGTCGGTGTGGCTGTCGCGCTCGAGTGTCAGTGATTCCCCTTCGAGCCAGAAGGAGGCAGGATCACGTTCCACATTCACCCGTAAGCGTGAGAGAGAAGTCATGGTATTCTCTCTCACTCTCTCGCATCACTCCACGGCAATGTTCTTGCAGTTATCTTTTAAACAATTGGGTTTTTGGAATTTTTCCATTGATTATTATTTGTTGCAAATTGAATTTGCAACAAAATAATCTCATGGAAAAATCACCTAAGCCCAACTGTTTATTTTATATCAGCAACAAGCAGTTTCATCCTTTTTAAATGTTATACAAAAAACGATGGGCCGTACGGCATTTATCCATCAGATGTTTTTTGTTGCAAATTCGATTTGCAACAAAAAATAATCAATAGAAAGATCTCCGAAAGCCCATTGTTTATTAGATAATTGATCAAGGGGGTGTTTTTAACGAAAAATCGAAAAATCACCGCGATCGCTCCATCGATTTTAGAGATAATTGTTTAATTATTAATTATCTCATCAACCATGAGATTTAGCAAAATTTATGGGAGAATCTTTTTTTTTGTTAATGAGATTTAACAAAAAAAAGTTCTCCTTATAAAATTTTGTCAAAGTCTCGGTTGATGAGATAATTAATAATTAAACAATTATCTCTAAAATCGACGGAGCGATCGCGGTGATTTTTCGATTTTTCGTTAAAAACACCCTCTTGATCAATTATCTAATAAACAATGGGCTTTCGAAGATTTTTCCATTGATTATTTTTTGTTGCAAATCGAATTTGCAACAAAACACATCTGACGGACAAATTCCGAACGGCCCATCATTTTTTTTATAACATTTAAAAAGGATGAAAGTGTTTGTTGCTGATATAAAATAAACAATTGGGCTTAGGTGATTTTTCCTTGAGATTATTTTGTTGCAAATTCAATTTGCGACAAATAATAATCAATGGAAAAATCCCAAAAACCCAATTGTTTAAAAGATAACTGCAAGAACATTGCCGCGGAGTGATGCGAGAGAGTGAGAGAGAATACCATGACTTCTCTCTCATCCTCACGGGTGAATGTGGAACGTGATCCCGCCTCCTTCTGGCTCGAAGGGGAATCACTCACACTCGAGCGCGACAACCACACCGACGTACTGCCGCTTAACGCGGCAGCGTCATTGGCTGTCCTGTTTACCCCAGTATCTCCGGAGGGGTGCTTCTGATCCAAAAGTAGTAAAGGACTTTTTGGGTCAGACTCACCCCCTGTACATGCCGGTTAATTATCGGCACGTACTTCTGGGACACCCTGTATACTTCATCAAGGAGTATGTAGCCATGGGTCATATGAGAAAAGCACCAGAGTTATCCAGAGCCTTCTCCAGTCTATTATCTCCCGCAATATGGGCTGCTGAGAGCAACTACAGTCACAACCAAGCTGAGAGTTGTCTTCAACGGCTCCAGTTCCACGTCATCAGGAATGTCACTGAACGACATACGGTATCCGAGGGGAAACCTTCAGGTCGACGCCATGGACGTGATAACATGGATGAGAAAACACAGGCTCGTGTTTAGCACTGACATAGTCAAGATGTTCCGGCAAGTACGAGTTCACCAGAACGATTGGGACCTTCAAAGAATTATGTGGGTAGACGAACAGAACAGACCTATCAGCTCACCACTGTCACCTACAGTCTCAATAGTTCACCATGGCTACCTCTGCGAGTTCTTCAGCAGCTAACAGAGGACGAGGGTCTTCAATACCCAGTAGCCGTCGAGACAATCACCAGAGGTCGGTATGTAGACGACATCTACGGCGGAGCAGACTCACTTTGGTTGACACTTTGGGTGTCATCGTTCCAGTCGTCCTCCAGGGGAAAACACTCCTCCAGGATGTCTGGAAACTCAAGAGTAACTGGGCTGCTCCCCTCCTCGCGGAATACACTCAACGATGGGAGTCATTTCGCCGGGAACTCAGCAAATTGGATGTCGTTGCAGTACCCCAATAGCTCAAGCTATCAGCTCAGACAACCAACATCCAATTACATGCATTTGCAGATGCCTCAATAGTAGCCATGAGTGCGGTGGTCTACATCCGCACGCAGACAATCAACGAACCAGCATCAACAATCGTGGTCTGCGCAAAGTGGCACCAATCAAGCGCATGGCGATTCCACGTCTGGAGCTTACTCAAGCTCTCCTACTAACGCAACGGGTAGCGTCAACATAGCAGATGCTTCAACTAGAGCAAGTAGAAACTCACCTTTGGTCAGACTCAGCAGTAACACTCCCATGAATTAGGAGCTCGGCCTCAAGATGGAAGGACTTCGTCCACAACAGAGTGGTAAAAATACAAGAAACTCTCCCAAATGCCACTTGGAGACATGTCAGTGGAAAAGAGAATTCAGCCGACTATGCGTCCAAAGTGAGCTAGCAGAATACCATCTATGGTGGACAGGACCTAATTGGATAAATCAGGACCGTGGAAACTGGTCTCAATCAATGATCGATGCTCCACCAATGGACATCCCAAACGTCGCCAAGGAGGCGAAACCAGTAAAGGTACATCTAGTTGCATAGAGGATCAACGCGATTTCAGAGCTCCTCACCGGATAGAGCACGATGGTGACGCTGTTGGTACTCACAGTTACCATCAACAGAGTAATCGACAGATTGAAGAGGCAGCCCACGCACTAGCATCTATCTTGATGACCAGAGAGCGCGACGACGCAAAATTATTTATATCAGTACTATGTTTCAGCTCTCAGGGTACTGGACAGAAAGCCCCAGTTACCCAGAAAGCATCAGTTTGAAAAGTTCACACTAACGCTGGACCAGGAGGGCATCGTGAAACTTGGGGGACGCCTCAATAACTCAGAACTGCACCCAGACGAGATTCGCCCAATAATCTTGCCACGTCAGTCCAGATTCACCACACCCGTCATCGCAGAAGCTCACCAGAAGATCCTCCAGGGAGGGAGTCAAATCACCTTGGCCCATACTCGCCAGCCGTGTTGGATACTCGGTGGCCGAGGCACAGTTACGGTTTACATGCTACGCTGTGCCATCTGCGCCAGACACCGAGCCAGGCAAGATCAGCAACAGATGGGTCAACTACCACTTGCGAGAATATAGCCAGTGGATTACACAGGACCTTTCGAAATCCTCAAGTGGATACCCACTAATGCTCAGGCAGGATCAGTGCACACCGCAGTGTTTGTATCCTTCACCACCTCAGCAGTCCACCTAGAGCTCGTCAACAGGCAAACCAGAGAAGCCTTCCTCGGAGCCTACAAGAGATTCACCGGAAGGTGGGGCATTCAAGCTGTCATGTACAGTGACAATGCCACCACCCTCGTCGGAGCAGCAGAGCAACTCAACAGGATCTACCATCAGACACCAAAGGAAAATCAACATATCCAGGCTGCTCACCACCAATGGAAGCAATGGCGCTTTTCACCACAAAGAGCACCCCATTTTGGTGGCAAATGGAAGGTTCACCTCAAGAGAGTCCTAGGAACATCAATATTGACGTTTGAGGAACTCAACACAATTTTAGTTCAGTTTGAAGCCTGTCTAAACTCCAAGCCAATCAGTCCCATCTCAGACGACCCAGAAGATCTACAAGTCCTTACCCCATCGCACTTCTTGCTCGAGGAGCCTCTTCAGGTTATACCAAAGTCCTCCTACGTCGACAAGAATCCCCGCAAGATAAGGAGATGGAACTTGGTGACGCAGAAAGTTCAACAGTTTTGGTCCAGGTGGTCTAAGAAGTGTCTCCAGAGATATCAGGCCATCTACAAATGGAAGACATGTCAGCAGAACATCGAAATTGGCTACATGATGCCGATTGTCGATGAAAATCGTCCACCAGCCCTGTGGTCAATCGCCAGAGTCATCGCGACCAGACCAGGAACAGATGGGCTTACCAAAGTAGCCACAATCAGAACAAACAGGCCAGAAATCGGTAGACATCCAAACGGGTCACTAAACTCTAAGAACATCACGACAGCTCACTCAGTGTTAGACAGACCCATCACCAAACTCCGCCTACTTCCAACAGACCAACCGGACCGGAACAACCTCCAGAAAAAGATCAACCAGAAGATGAACCCAGAAGGGCATCCAGAAGTTGCTGGACTGAGAGCTAAGTATTATTTTCCATATACAATGATCAATGGGATCAATGATACAATGGGACGTGATACTGTTCTCACCGTGTCTTTCTCCCCTTAGCACTCAACAGAAGAACCAGAGCCAGTGATTGAACAACCCTGATGTTGAATGTCCCCGGCGTGTTTGAAACGCAGCCTAATTTGACGATTTAGTGATAGGGTGGATCGGCCACCTTCGATAATCACCGGAAAACCTCGGGTCATCGGTCAGGCCCACTCAATCAGCGAAATTGTCACGTCAGTCAGTTATCCACGAGTATTCATAGCACTCAGTCTACTTTCGTGCAATAAGAAAAGTTCTTCGCCTCCAGTCGCGACAGTACATCAGCGTTCGAGGTGTTCAAATTAGTACATCTCCCTTCGAAGTTAATCCAGTACGGTCACCAGCTTATGCTAATTACTAGTTACAGTGAATTCACCGAGAGCGTTACATTTAAGTTCCTCAGTTTTGGAACAAATGATAGAGTTCAAACGATAAGGCGGTTCGATTCCGCCGGAATAAGCGACGAACTTCAAAATTCAATGCCTCAACCCCCAGGGTTGATCTACATACACTTGTAGAGAGATTTTTCATTGACCGCGTCGCCATCATGCAAATCGAGTAGCGAGAGTGTGATAACGGGGTTGAAATTTATAGGCACCAATAGACTCAGAATCATTTTCCTAATCAATCAATATATACAGACATTTTCTATGATCCCGTTGGTTATTTTGGAAATGGATTGATGAGGGTGCAACAATGGGGTTGAAAATGATTGATACCGATGGACTCAGAAGTAAATCTACATGCATTTGTGTCCTCATTTTTCCAATAACTTGGTGTCTCGCCGAAATCCACCTCTCTCCATAACCTGCATACTGAGCAACCCAGGACAGTTACCTTTCTCCGTAAGCCTACTTTCCCTTTCCTTCCCCTTTTGGTCTTGTTTTTTCTTTATTGTCGTGCTTTTCGAGATGGGAGAAGTTTAGAGTTACTAATTTTCCGGTTTGGTAATTCCAGCTAAAAATTACTTGGCGCCCATTACTTTGATTTACCCGATTTAATAAGGCTTAGGGGAAGTAGGGCGGAGGGAGCACACGTTTTCAACCCCCTAAGAAAATGTTACGTTACGCATTAAAAAAAAATATTTTAAATTAAATTGTTTTTTTTTTATATCCGGAATTTATCATTATCTTCGGGTTAAGTATGACAAGAAGGAATATTCTAATGATTTTCTCATTATTCAGAACCGGAGGGCAAAAATCTACTCTTTGTGAATGTTTTTAGTAGACACCGTAGTGGTGTGAGTTAGTCGATAGACACATACACGATTGTGTGAATCACAATGGGAAAGTTTGTTGAAAATTCTTGAAAATTTCCTATGATGAGGTATGTGATTTGGAAATATCCTTCATTGCTTTGGTTTGAAAATTGTTTTGAATTCAACGGTCCGATGTAGCCGTTCTTCAATCCTAAATATTTAATTGCCAAGAGAGAACTTAGTGCGGAAATTCAACTTGAGGCGTGAATTGAACTCATGATCTAACCACCCGATTTAGCTCTTTTTCAATTCTGCACATTCCATTACTAAGCGGAAACGTGATTCTGAATTTTAAGTCGATGAGTAAATTTTTCGTAACGTTACCGTATTAACAAATTTTTTCACAACAAAGGAGAAAATCACAATAATAGGAGAGATTAGTATGGATGGGTATACTTATTTTGATCAATTGAGATGGCGACAAATATTTGGAGAGGTGAAATATGGAAAGAGCTAGTTCTCGAGATATTCAAGGAAGCCGATTTTGATATAAAGTGGAATATCTCATGACCTAATGGTCTGATTCTGCGGTTCTTTAATACTAACTTTATTTTTTTTTTGAGGAAACAGAAAAATAGGAATATCTCGAAATCTTAGTGAGAACGGATATACATACTTTGATTGACTCAGATAGACACCGAGTACACTGAGACGAATATTGTGAGATGCAAAAAATTGAAGTCGATGGGATATTTTTCGAGATATTTGCGAAAAACGATTCAGAGCCCAATCGCAATTTATGGAAAACGGCTCCACCAATCGAGCTGAGTTTTGGTGTAGAGTTAATCCTTAGTAATATCTATGATTTGACGAAATTGGATCTTTCTCGGAAAGACTTTTGCGCGTTTACTCCTTTAGTTTTCTAAAAGAGTGGGTGAATTTGACCTTGCGCACATACACACACGTTGCTCAAATGTTGTATTTTTCCGTTTAGAACTATTTTACATAATTTCCAAGCAAAATTAGGAAATTTGAAAACCCGACGATTACAAAGCTTCCGGTCGGAAGCAAAAAATGAATGATAAAAAAGAGGAATGAAAACGTAATAATATAACATAATAAATAATACATTTGTTTAATAATAAAAAAAGTTATTCAAAGAAAATTTGACAAGCTCTCTTCGTAACGCCTGTCTCACGCCTCGCGCAGCACTAGCTCTGTTGGATTGTCAGGCAATGTCAACATAAATATGTAAATAAATAAATAAATACAAATAAATAAATAAATTGCAATAAATTTAGTGTCATGGCGGAAGATGAAGCTCCTAAAAACGTTAACTTGCGACTTCTAGAAGCCTGAAGAATTATTCATATTTACTTTCCAGCTCTACTTGAGCCTTGAGTGAGCCGTGGTGATCTCCACATCATCATTGTTAGCCTCAGACAAGCCCGCAAATCTCTCATTTGGGCTGACCTTGTTGCCCACCCTGAAATGAGACTTCAGTGAACGATGAAGATAAGTCTAAACCAGCACTGAATTACTCAGCCTAAGTATACTAAAGCTTCTACAGCTCTGTTCTCATCATCAGCCTTTAAGATTCTTAGCTTCACTAGACGAGGCCTTAGCCAATCCTGAATATAAGATTAGGGATATACAAGGTTCGTTAAAGGATGACCTTATCGCCGAGCCTCTGAATTCCTACCTGCGTTAGATAATTCCCAAAGATTGTTATTGAGTTTTGTAATCAAACTATCGCTATTGCAAATACCACGTTCAACAACATTTTCAATTTTCTTAGAAAAGTCCAATTCATTCATCATAAGAATGTGATTCACTTCATTTGTTTCCAATTTTCGAGTGCCGAGCAGCTATTACATTGATGTCTATTGATGCAATCTTTACGTATATTTTCGACTTTTTCTCTAGTTTTGATTAAATTCCTCAGGTTGGGTGACATTCTCTCTTCCTAACGGGTCATTATAATACTCGATTTTTATTACAGAACTGTTCACATTTAGATAAGGATTATACTATCTAATTGCCTTATGCACCCTACTGTCACCATGAACTACTATGTGGGAATATATCAAACCGTCCTGCTCCAAGCTCCTGTTAAATCCAACCAAAATTGCTTCAGCTTCATGCCAGTTGAGCAGGCATAAAAATTTTTAAAGCATCTGTCTGCCTGATGATTATGTCGCAAATTATTACGTCGCGAGCACATAGAGTAGTAGACTGGTAAATGTCAATGCATAACACTCATTTTGAACAGTTGCTCACAATTGCGACGCTCGAAAGAGAATTGTGTGCACTGGTGATATATGATATCATTGCATCGGTTCCATTACAAACACCTCAGAGTATCATCGATCGTCAGGTTTAAGCTGCATTAAGAGCGGCGAATTTAAAATTTTCTTCGGTACCTACCTGTCTCTCTTAGAATAACTTAATATTGTGAACTTTACATATCACATTCTCTATGTAGTCATGAAAGATATTGTGAAGTTCGGTGAATATTCAGTAGATTCCCACAAACACTCTGGGTTTAATCCAGGTCGCACGTTCACAAGTGGAGAAATTTAAATGAAAAAGTTAAATACCTCAAGTTCAGGATCAATGATTTGGATGACCTGAGGTTGTATTCGCCTGCATATATATGTTCAAGAGATACATTACTCCCTAATAAATCAAGATACTTGCCAAATGTTGCTTTTCTAAATTTTAATACCAAATCATCTGAAAACTGAAACATTCTATCTTCTAACGTTGCTATCAGTTCCTCCGTACTCATTGCTTTTATATTCACTCTGTCATCGATGATCTGGTCGATCGCAACCGACCATGTACAAACTGACCTGTGAATTCGTTAAGTCCCTGAAGTCCTTTTTCCTACTTCGAGCACGACGACCTGACCATGGTAATTTTTGCATATCTTACATGATTTCTGGAATGAAAACTGGAGCTCAGCCGTTTGAGTTATCTGTGACTCCTTCTCTTCTATTGCAACACTTGTCGATGAACTCTTATCATCAGTGCATCAGTCAAAATGTACTTTTGCTTAAAATCAAGAAAGTTGGATTATACTCCATATCGACAATTAATCAATAGAGTTTGGGTGACCTCGAAATCAATCAGATTTGAGAGCACTTGACCCAGAAAATCGCTGCCAGGTCAGCAGTTACGATCGCGATTTCAAGTATAGACATGTTCTCCGTGTTGATAAAATAAACGCTCATAGCTTTTGCGAGTCCATTAATGGGTTTAATATTAAATTTAATTGTCACCTTCATTGGCGTTCAGTTTTCTAGTTATTCAATACCTTATAGCCAATTACTAGTTCACCAAACAACCTCCCATTGCATAACATCTAATATAATTAATTACCTCTTGTAACTATGAATAGATGATGAAAACTACGAAAAAATCGATTTTCCTTAGAATCACAGATACTGTTTCAAAATGATCAGAATGTTGTGCTTGAGATGGTCGTGTGGGTGTCAAATAATTTCCCCATTACGAGGACACGCAATAGCTACATGGACCATCGATAACTATTTAGAAAACATCATAGAGGGAGAATTATAAGAGGCACCATTATCAATGAATTATGGTGATTCAACATCATCATAATCTCTGGAAAGCCTGAAAATGAATGGACCATTGAAGGAAGTTACACGTTAATTTTTCGTAATTACACGACAGGATAACGAATTACGTTTTTTTTCGCCAAATGAAATCATTTTTCATTCTGTGCACAAGCCTTATCTAGGAACGATTTTTTTCCGGTACGAAAAAAAATCATTTTCTTCAATTTTTTCTACAACTCATTTGTCGATTTATGGAAAAAAAATTCACGAAGGATAGCTAACTTAATCATAATAGAATAACAAACAAAAACAAAGCGTGTATTAGTTGGACTCCAAATTTGGAGTCCAAAATCAGGCGGCGTGGATTACGCATACAACCGGAATGCCACGCGGTCATTTTATGTCATTTTAACTGTCTTCTTTTTCCGTCAAATAAATCGGGAAATTTCATTAATTTGCCTGAGATTTCGATAGTTTTTTTATAATCTCTTTCCTTTGTACATCTAAATTATTCAGTATTGTCCGTTTTGCAATTTTATGTCTGACCATTTTTTTCTTTAGTTTCAGGAAGAGGTGATTGGAGAGTCCTTGGTTATGGCGTCATATCATTTTTTTCGATTCTCTTAGCAATTCAGAAAGTTCTAACTCACTCGTTTGACGTCCCGATGAGTATGAATTTTCCATCGCTAATTGCAATGGGAAGCATGATACTTTTGTTAATAAATATATCAGTTGGAATGTTCGATAAACGCTTCTTCAGTGGGGCTATGATCACCACCGCTCTGATGCTGAAAAAACTAATGAGATCTCCTCATCAATTTCTCATCCCCAGTGCATTGATTTTGGCAGTTTTTCCGATCCTCCCGCCACTTAAGCCTCAGCCTAATGTAATTATGATGTACGTTATCACAGATATAAACAATATCAGTCAACTGACTGAGATTGTTTCTGTTGACAGTATTATTTGCCTCCCTATTATTAAAAATGTAAACATTAATATAGTCCTTATTTATCTCTTCCAGATTTCTACCGTTCGTGGTAACTCCGTTTTTCCTCCCCAAAGTCGCCAAAAATGTATTAACCTTCGAAATGATAAGGATTTGTCTGACAGCATTGATAATTGCCGAAATAATTGATGGTAGAAGTGGACTTTCTTGGTTTATTCTAATTACCAGTCCACTCTCTATTTTTCTCTACCCAGTCAGACCAAAAGCGCTCAGACTAACAGGGGTAATCTACGGTCTTCTGTGCCCCTTGGCGCTCCTATCAGCTGCATATGAACCGCAAGTTTTCTGCCTTCTGGGTGTTCATTTGATCTCAATACTAAAAACAATTGAGGACCAAGAGGAACCACTGAGCATCAGAAAACTTCAGGAGCGAAGTCTGGATTTTCAAGATATGACAACAGCGGCCTACTTTATGCTTTACATTTTATTATCATTTTTTGGGACCGGAAATATAGCCAGCATCAGTTCATTCGATCCCATGTGGACTCGACACTTTATTACTATTTTTTCACCTTTTACTATGACTTTCTTAATTCTCCTTAAATTAGGGATACCTTTAATACTTATAGGGTGTACCAGTCGTATTCTAACTTCCTCGTCTACATTTCTAGCAGTACTACTCTTGGGTGATTGCCTATCACTACCTCTCATGTACAGTGTAAGTTCCCATGGAAGTTGGCTCGATATTGGTACTGCTATAAGTCGATACAGCATTTCTATCACTTTACCTTGCCTTTTCGTAATTCTTTACTATATGTCAAGTCCATTGATGGTATGTCACCTCACACCACGATGGCCGATTTCATTCCCGAAGGACCATTTCACTTAGCTGTATCATTAAAGTAACAAAGTGATAACATATTTTTATAAAGAAAAAAAATACGGGTGAGAGGGAGAGGTTATAGGTTTATCTAGTAAGAAAATTCAAAAAAATGTCATCATAGTTATTTGTAGATAATAACTTTTTCGATAGTTTTTGATTCACAATGTTTATTAGTGATGTTCTTTTCAATATGTATTGCTTTAATATCACACTGTTTGATGGGAAAATTGCTCGAGTTTTTATTTTGTGTTCTGTCCTAGCTCTGCATTTTTGGATCTCCAACGCTCTGCTGAACTCTTCTAAGAAAACAGTGCCATAGGGAGCTGGATGGAGCGGATCTTCATGCCTATCAAGAGAATCGATCAGTTTAGACTTGCGAATATACCCACTTTTATAACCACATAGTAACTATAGTTACTATATAAACTTCCCTTCTATGATGTAAAAATGTTTGCCGTATGAAGGACGGCGGTGCTCCATATATAGGCAAGAAAAGTGAATAGAAGAAATGGCTAGGAGCCGGATAGCTCAGTTGGGAGAGCACCCGATGCATAATCGGAAGGTCCCGGGTTCAAGTCCCGGTCTGGACTATCCAATTTTT
>NW_011887910.1:0-9959 GCF_000806365.1 Fopius arisanus | reverse complement strand
AGCCATTTCTTCTATTCACTTTTCTTGCCTATATATGGAGCACCGCCGTCCTTCATACGGCAAACATTTTTACATCATAGAAGGGAAGTTTATATAGCGTTCCACATTCTATTTGTGACGTCACATATTTTTTCACACAAATTAATTCGACGTTTGAAACGATCATGGTCTCGAGCTCACTGCTCCCATAGACCTTGACGGGCGGATTGGTGTGCATAGTCCCAATGCAACATCAAATGCACTCGTGGTTCAGGGTTGAAACTGATTTTCTTTCCCTCCTCTCGTTGATCATCCATGGGTGTACGAATTTTCTCCATTTTAGACTAAATCCACCATCGAATAACCATGAGGGCGCAAAAATACATCATATTCAAAACTGAGAAGTTCAATCATTCCTTGCATATTTTTGAAATTGTCTTTAATCATCTGCAAAGTGTGAGATAAATTCGCGCAAGGAGAACATTTTGGTATTTGAGCAGGGTTGAAGCTGGAACACAGATCTGTAAAGTTCTTGCGGATGTGACGGATGAAGCGATCAATTGGTGGAAGTTTAGGTGGTGCATGAATTAATAGTTTGGTTACAACATCACTCTCATGCAAACAATATGGTGGAACAGAGTGCAACCATTGTATCTCGTTGATTGTTAATGGTTCATCATCATCAGCCACCAAATTCTTTATCTTCTCTCTCAGATTTTCACAGAATTTCTTTAGGTTTTGTAATCCATCAATACTTTCAATGATGTGTGATAAATCATTAAACTGCTCCATACAATGAGAGCAAATAGATCTTCTTTCAGGGTGTCGTTGAGCTCCATCCAACTGATGAGCATTTTCATAAAAATATTCATTTATTAGATCTTCATCAGTATTGCTCTCTTCTGCACTTTTCAAGTGATCAACATGAGGGTTATGACAACACATATCAGCAAATGTCTTTATGCTGTTCACTGATCCAACCCAAATGATGTGTTAATGATTTCTTCTCTTTTTATAAAGCGCCTCATCTACGAGAATAATAGCAGAGTTGCCCCAATTGTACAACTAGGACAAACGAAATAATGGTAAGTTCCAGGACAATCATGAATTGTGATGAACCCGACTTGATTTCAAACTGGCTGCAGATCATGTGAAGCGAATGGCTTATATAGCGCAGCCGTCGACCACTTTAAATAATTGTAATGACTCATGAGGGATTTTCAAGAACATTCGAGAATATTCGTTTATTTGTTTTTTGTGTAGATCATGACCGGACTATAGGAAACCCCCACCACCAAAATGAGTGATTCATCGATGGAATTATCCTCATCACAGACATTATTCTACCATCTTTTTTTCGCAAAATTGGATTCAAACCTGCGGTGGAAATCTGAAGCGACTGATGGGAGTGACTCATGTCGTGAGAATTCATTCACGATCAGGCTACCCTCATTGCGTTCGTCATCACCATCCCAATAGGTGAAATATTTCACAGTTTCTCTGCGATATACACTCCCCTCACAATAACGAATCATTTCGAGAATGTTCTGCATGATATCATTCCACTAAATCGAATTACATCTGTCTGGGGAATTACATGAAACCCCCACTCTGCGCTAACCGATGACTCATTGATAACACAACCCCTAAAAGTGTTTACAATCCTAGCGCCACCTATTCATGACTCATCGATGATGTCATCCTTCCAGAACCTTCCACGATCGTAGCGCCACCTACTCATGACTCATCGATGACATCATCCTTCCAGAACCTTCCGCGAAATTGCATTCGAAATTGCATTCGAACGGGACCAAAATTTTTTTTAATCGATAGGTTCTCATTTGTTTACCACGGGCACTTCAATTTTTCTTAGAAATATCTCTCAATGTTCACAAAGTTTCTCTACGAATAGCATCTAAAATTTCCATACAGTTTTTATATATGATATTTTGATATTTTCTGTGACAAATTTTCTGAGATTTTTAACAGAAACTCTCAGTATCTCCCATTTTTTTGAGAATTTACGTGAGTGAGGAAACTATAGAAATTTCCAGAAATACCCTAAATTTTTTGAAATATTGTATGAAATGAAGTAATGTGTGGACTTGCGAAACAAATTTCTTTCCGGCTTCATCCACCAAGAGTAAGAGTCTTACAGCAGAGAGAAAAATACCATCTTAACCCGCAAACGAAAGGCAAAGTTAAAGATATCCTAATATTTGGACTAAAGTTCGTCGCCAATTAGGGGATAATCTCGCTGATAACTCGAAGGATTATCATCCATATATGTCGTCTTTCTTTCGTCTGAATGGTAAAGGATTGCCGACAATTTTATCAGAAAATAACGGTGAAATTTGTCGATCGATATCACTGCATCGGCAAATTTTGCTGTATGGGAATGCATCTCACATATAAACTCCGCGAAAATGTGGAATTTTCATGATGCAGACACACTTCATCAAATTCAAGCAGCAAAGTTCGAAGCTACCAGTGATGAATTTCGACAAAATTACCGAAAAAAAGAAGGATAAGCAAAAGAATTGTCACGGCCCACTATTACCCAATACTGTAGGTGCAATTATCTGTGAACCTTGAAACTGCGGCAAGAATTCCCTGTTCGCTCTCATTACCCACCCCAATGCACTGACATTCCAAAACGTCTACGTTTACTCCAAATCCTTAAATCAGCCGAAATATCAGTTTTTGAAAAAATAATCGGCAACAGTAAAAGCTATTGGCTCTTTTCCATTCAATGATCACGAAGACGTGGTGAGACCTGAGGAAACTCATCCAAATTCTCTCATGATATTTGATGATGTCGCGTGTAAAATACAGGATAATATGCATACAGTCTTTTGCATGGGTCGCCATCAAAGTGTACTCTGCTTCTATCTTTGTCAGACCTATGCACGTGATCCAAAACACTTGATACGTGATAATACAAATTTCGTCATTCTCTTTCATCAGGATGAAATAAATTTGAAGCACATTTATCAGGATCACGGTAATACAGACATGCCATACCCAGAGTTCAAAGATTTGTTTTCTGCTTGTTGGAATAATGATAAACATGGGTTTATCACCATCAACAAAGTCTGGGAATTGTATGAGGGACGTTATCGATGAAGATTTGATTGTTTTGTATGTATTGTGACGTATTTTCGTTTCCTCGTGGAAAAGAAAAAAAATACGAAGCCCTCTGCAATCGAACTAATTAAATCTAAGTCAGGCGCCAGTGCATTTTCTCATCAAAATGCACAAAAACCATTCAAATAAATTAACGACAGGAATAGTAACCGGCAACTCAGTATCAACCGCGGAGGCGGCTGGGTTTAATAATCCTGCTCCTAAAGACAACTCTGGAAGACAACTCTGAAAGACAACTCTGAAAGACAACTCTGAAAGACAACTCTGAAATGATTGGGTTTTTCAAAAATTAAAAAAATATCACCAGAATTATTTAATGACAATAAGAATATTTATTCGTCCTTCAATTCGATTGAGACGATAATCTCGATAAACCAATTAATAAATTTTTATAAAGTTTTCTATAATTTTTAATCTACAGATTTCAACATCGGAAGACTCGATATAAATTGAAATTTTCAATCACTAATCCCTAATCATCAAATTAATAAAACAAAGCCAAGATGCAAGGTGGCATTTGTCAAGAATTGTAAAAAACTAATATTATTCAATAAAAATTAAAAAAAATATATAAATAAATTAAATCAATATTCAATTCTCAAATGAAATGTACAATATTAATTTAAAGAGATAATGAAGTCAATACCCTAAATAAAATGAAATCTGAGATAAAGGAATTCAATCGATATTCCCAAGGTTAATAAACAAATGGCAATACATTCCACAATGAAAATACGATAAATTGAAATTATTTTGAGTCACTAAATTCCTGTAAAATCCGTTGACCTTGTAAGTCACTTCTTAAATGAAAATAAATTACTCAAGCATCGGCTGGAGAAATTGACCATAAGACAATGGACGCCAAGCGTCTTAATGGAATCAAATATTCTAATAATTAAAAAATTAACCACAAATACTTTTCGGAAGTGTTCAATCGCTTACCGATATCCAATCAATTTATTAGGGCGTTAGAATTTCCAAGAAAATGAGATTGTCCTGGAAATACTAATTGGACCTCTCCAAAATCAATTTTTTTCTCCGCGATATATTGGACTGAACTCACAAATAACGATACTGCTTTACGTGATGTCCAAACGATGAGTAAATCGATAGAACCATGCCAAGTCGAGCGTCGTCATAAATAACGTTAACAATCATTAGATTGGCTAACTATGGGCGATAATCGATTTATCGATTGGCCCTCTATTGAAATCTGACTACACATATTAATGTTTTACTGCCCAAATATTATCTCATTCGGGTATCGGTAAAACAGCATAATTCATTCACAATATTAATTCAGCAATGACAACCACACATTGCCTGAATTAATCCATTACATTCCGAGTTCAACAACTCATTAACAATTTTCTCGTCCGGATTTTCCAAAACTTCACGGCCAATTCCTCCAATTTTATGGTCCATCCGGTTGGTGCCATCTATCGTCCCTCTCAATCACCAAGACTCAGCACGGAGACAGGACATCATTCAAATTATGTTTTCCTTTTTCAAAATTCGTTGGAACAGCCAAAATTTCGTTAATGTAGTTCCTTGTTGTCTTCTGAAGTCCCGCGATGCAATTGTTCATCGGTAAGCGATGAAATTGACTCAATACAATAACAAAACAAAACAAAAATAAAATTAATAAAATGTCAAAACATCACAGTTATCCAAAATAACCGTCGAACGGTCGATAATCAAATAACATGTTACAGTATAAAAACAAGCTGATGATTGATGTTCGAAACAGGGTTGAATTGAACTTAAAACTTTCAACATGCGGCCTACGGTTTTACAGGAGGAGTCCGTCGTATTGCATCATATTGCGGAGGCAAGCAAAGCAATTCGTCAAAAGCATCAAACTATAAATATTGATAAAGATATAGCGGAGAGAGCTATGAATGAGGTCTTGAAATCAGTAATTACTCCTTTTGAAAAATTGATTGATCAAGCCGCAATCCAGAAGAAAATGAAGAAAAAGAGAAATCAAAATATTATTGTAAATAAAGAGGAGGAGGAGGAGGGGGGAGTGGACCATCATAAACAGGAAATCACAACAGCAAGTACTCCTGAACTGTCAAGTAGCCAAGATGACGATTTCAACAATGCGGTGGCCTCAGTGCTCGTGAACGCAGCTGATGAATGATCCACTCAATCTGATGTTGGGAATGTTCTGCAGTTGTATCTGAACATGTTCGGCACAAAAGAAGAAAAACATTTGGAAAAACAATTTGGGGTCCGAAGAGTGGATGTCCAATGGAGAATTTGAAATGCTGAGGTGATCCTCAATGGAGATAGAATGTCTATTGTTGACAAGCAGTATCGCTTAACTTCCGGTTTGGCATTCCTGATATTCTATAGAGATCTAGAAACAGCAAATGTGTCATCAACAGATCAAATGCACTATGGCGAAATTCTGCGCAGTACTACATCGACATTATGATCCAAACAAGGCTGTGAGATGCAAAAATCCGACGGAAAAATTTCTAAATATTATCGAGCCTCTAATTAGACCCTACGAAAAGAGTGGTAAATGATTCATACCACAGTTTATTGTGGCTCCACGGTCAATGTTCAAGAAAATAGATTATATTTACCGGAATAATCCAAACGAATTGGCTCATGGCATCTCAAGTTACCGGTAATCCCAATCACTCCAACGAAATCCTCTCCATTATTGAAGAACTACGGGAAGCTGGAATGATATATTAAAATTTACATTCCCGTGAATCATCTCATTCTCATCATGAGTGTTCATGTGTTTGGATGGCAGTGGTCAAACAACAGCAAGCTCACCACTGTTGGAAGGAGAGGTCCGCCAGGTGATGAATTTAAACGTACTGCTGCGATGGAAATTATAGCTTAGGACACAGGAGGCTATGTGATGTTGCTGATCCAGTGGTGGATTCTGATGCACTTTCACTGCATATTTCGCATAACCGTCTGAAATGTGAACGTGATACAGTTGTGCAGAAATTGTAAGCCCAAGAGAGAAACATTAGGGATGTGAAAAGTACATTCACGAAACGTTTTGTGAGAGCCGAGAAAAAGATAGGACTACACGATGGTGTAATTCCCAACATTAATAAACAAGAAAATGGAATCCAAGAGGCGAAGAATAGCAGAGAAACTTCATCGGTCTGCTCGACGAAACTGCCCAAGAAGACGCAGTGAGGTTCGTGGGCTGGATGAAACGTGGCAGGCTGACCTCATGGATATGATCAAATATGCAGACAGCAACAAAAATTACCGCTATCTTCTAACTGTAATTGATATTTTCTCCAAGTATGCATGGGCCATTCCTATTGAATCGAAAAGTGGCAATGACGTTGTTGATGGCATGAATCTCATCGTTCAAGAGGGGCGTATTCCAAAAAAACGCCATGTTGATCAAGGCAAAGAATTTTACCATGAAAATTTCCAAACTCTCATGAAGTAGCATAACATCCCTGGCGATTGAGGGAACACGCAATAGCGTGTATCTTGCGTGTATGTTGCGTGGTAGTTGGGTGGTCGTGAATTTTATGCATGAAAGGGCCAAAAATCATAAAATTAATATAAATAAGTTAAATAAATATTGAAATATAAATGATTTGGGTCAGTTTAGGGTAATTAACTGGTTTATTTAAATAAATTATATGTAATGAATAATATGGGGGTATTGTGCAAAGACAGACGGATACGGGGAATCCCGCTAAATGGCAGCAGTGTTGAAATACCACAGGGGTCGGTAAACCTGATCGGTGTCTTGATCAGGTTTTCCTTTACCATTCACTGTAGGGTTTTTTCTCTGGAATATTCTCTAAGGAATCTTTTTGAATTGTTTATAAAATTTAAGTGTAGGGTGCATAGACATAAAAAAATCCGTGATTTTGATTGTTTACAAATTTGATTTATTTTGTTTTCTTTTCTTGTCTTCGGTGATTCCTCAATCCTTCTGAAATTCAATGTCGCTCATTTTTCAGCGACAGCAGGTGTTCGAGAAAAATACGCTTCCGTTCATTAATGGTTTGATTCTCTGTGGTAGGCTTCGTTTCCTTTTTTGTTCGACTTCTCCCTACGATGTTCAGGTTCTCCCCGCTTCTTACAATTCGCAAGAGCGGGAGCTGCGAATACTTATCCTTATGCTTTATAAGTAATTTGAAAATTACTTATAAAGCATAAGTAATTTTATACTTATCCTTATGCTTATAAGGATACTTATAATATTAAGGATATAAGGATACTTATAAGGATACTTATAATTTAGAAATTAGTCATAAAGCATAACGATAAGAATTATTTTATAAGTAATTTTAAAATTACTTATAAAACATAAGGATAAGTATTCGCAGCTCCCGATCTTGCGAATTGTAAGAAGCGGGGGGACCCTGAAAATCGTAGGGAGAAGTCGAACAAAACAGGAAATGAAACCTACCACAGAGAATCAAACCATTAATGAACGGAAGGGTATTTTTCTCGAACACCTGCTGTCGCTGGAAAATGTGCGGCATTGGATTTCAGAAGGACTGAAGAATCACCGAAGACAAGAAAAGAAAAAAAAATAAATCAAATTAAAACAAAATCAAAATCATGGATTTTTTTTATGTTTATGCACCCTACACTTAAATGCTATAAATATTTCAAAAAGATTTCTTAGAGAATATTCCAGAGAGTAAACTCTACAGTGAATGTTAAAGGAAAAGCTGAGAGAAATCGGATCGGAAATTCAACAGAAAATCAAACAAAAAATCCTTTTGGTTAAAATGCTCTATAGAAAATTTTCTAGAATATTTTCATATGAATTTTTCCCTCCTCCCCCTGTTCACCTCTCCCACGACCATTGCACTTCGACAGACAAAAAATGATCAGTAAACTGTCATACTTGCCTATATAGTAATCTTCTATGATTTACCTAGGTAAATTCTATAGGATTTTTTTATAGCAATTCTTACAGAATATTCTTATGTGAATACGGTCCCCTTCTCTTCTCCTTCTCGCCCAATTCTATAGGATTTACGATAGGCGAATCCTGTAGGCTTTTCTATAGAATATCTTATAGAATATTTTCATATATTTACCTATAGGAATCTTATAGGCTTTACCTCAGCGAATCCTATAGGGTTTTCAAGTGGAAATCTTATAGAATATTTCCATATGAGCTCTTCTCCCCATCCCCATTTCGCCTCCTCCAAAACCAATTACGAAAAATTAGAAATTATCCGTCATGAACTCCATTATTAGGGGTCAAGTAATTTCAATTTATCTAATCATCGATGAATAATGCGAATCCTGTAGTTTTAATATAATTGAATAATTAGCGATATGTCCCGCGTATCTGGAAACTGCTGGGACCGATCAAGTTTACCGACCCCTGTGGTATTTCAACACGGCTGCCATCTAGCGGGATCTCCCGTATCAGTCTGTCATTGCGCAATATCCCCACATTATTCATTACTTATAATTTATTTGAATAAAAGATTTAATTACCCCAAATTGACCCAAATCATTGATATTTCAATATTAATTTAACTTATAGCATATTAATTTTCTGATTTTTGGCCCCTTTGTGCATAAATTTCACTACCACGCAGCTACCTCGCAACTACCACGCTATTTCGTGTACATACCGTGCTCCCTAAATCGCCAGTGATACACATGTACTCGACCGTCAGCAACCTCCAGGCATCAATATGGGAACGCTTCAATAGAACATTGAAAAATAAAATGTGGAAACAATTCTCAATTAGTGGAGCCTACAAATGGACTGACACTTTTGGTGATTTAGTTGCGGAATATAATAACACGAAGCACCGTACAATAAAAATGATGCCTCAAGATGATACATCTAAATATGAAAAATCGAGAGTATAAGAAGGGGAAAATTTAATTCAAAGCGGGTGATAAAGTGTAAATCAGCAAGTAAAAAACTGTGTTCGGGAAAGGCTATACCCCTAACTGGACAACCGAAATATTTACAATTAAAAAAGTGCAAAATACCAATCCTGTAATATCAAGATATGCGATAGCGTATCTGCCGAGTTGACGTCACAGGCAGAGGTGACGTCACAGGCAGAGAGCTGTCGTGTATATATTACAGCTAACAACTCGCCCCTAACCCCTTAAAAAAACTTCCATTGCTGTTTTCCCCTTTAAACACACGTTATTTTGCAAAAGTATCCTTAGATACATTACATAAATGACGTTTGATCTTTCTGATGAGATTTTCACTTTTTTCATTTATTATATTATTAGAAAAATACCTCCATAGCAACGGATACGAATTCACTTTTTCAAGAGTTTTATTTCGTGAGCGTTACTATTCCCTGGCGCTGTTTGGGTGGGCTGTTCTAGGGATCTAGGGAATAAAACTAGTAAGTTAGAGGAAATTGTCTGCGCTTACGGAATTCATCGGCACGGGTCCGTAGCAGTGGCGCCTGAACTAGGATGGAGCCTGTTCTTGTAAGCCAATCAAAGAGCGTCAAGTCATTTAAGGCCCGGGTGGAGGGATTTTTGCCCGACATGTCCCTAGGAAATTCCCTAGAAAAAACGCGTTGTACGGGTAACGAAATGCCAGCCCCTGTAGGCCCTCAAAAAATATAATTGTAGGGTCAATCGACAGATAATTATTTTTGCCGGGCCGGTAATTAGGTCTCAGGGGTGGGAAATTGAAGAATGAACGTGTAAATTACGTTCAAAGATACCCCCTAGATTTCACCAAGATCAATTCTCCAATGATCGTTTGGGGAAAAATATGGCGGCTCAATCACTGCGAAATAAAAACACTCCCCACAATTTACACATCCACTTCTCACTCGCGAGACCCAATTACCGGCCCGTGAACACAATTATTA
>NW_011887909.1:138275-177354 GCF_000806365.1 Fopius arisanus | reverse complement strand
ACGACCTAGCATCCTGAGCAACCCAGGTCTTCCCGCTTCCGTTCCATTCGTCATCGGCTTCTAGCTTCTCGCGGGTAGTTTTACGGTAATGAGGTTATCGTTCTGGTTCTGGAATTACGGACTCCCTGGTTTTTTTGGATTTATGGATTTTGTGTTGTCGCGAGGACGAGTTCCAACCCCACTCGTCCTGTCCTTTCGTGCTCTTGTTTTTCGATATTTCGGGATTTTAGGTTCGATGAGGTCGGTTCACCTCGGGCAAGGCAGGGCACCCCCCCACCTTGCCTTTGTTTCGGTTCTTTCGGTTTTCGTTAGCTTTTGGCCTATAAAAAGCTAGCTGGCGCCCGCAGTATTTCGGTTGGATTTTAGGATGCACGGGAACGGGCAAAGGTAATAACTATCGCCGATCTTCGTGATGAGGTCGTGGAAAAGTGTTACAAAGACCATCTAAGGATGGATATCGGTTTTGTTCGGACTTTACAACAGTGAATGGGCTGACTAAGAAGGATTGCTTATCCCCTCCCTCGTATAGAGTCCATCTTGGGTAGATTGAAGAATGTTCACCTAATTTCCAATATTGAGAGGGAGGGGCGTACGACTAACCTCTAACGCCTTATCTAGATCTAGTGAAGGAGTTCGCAAGCGGTGCCGTATTCCACCAAAAATACTGTTATGAAAAAAAACACTGTCAGGTAAAAGTTTCTTAAAAAAAATTGTGCTGTCTAACACTCAGCGTAATTGAGTAGGTCGACTGGCTCCAAAATATGCAAGACCATTTGCTGTTATGGGAATAATTTCTCGTACTATAATGGAATTGCAAAATGTCGACGGCCGGTATGCAGATAGGTATCACGTGTCTCCCCTCAAGCCATCTCGACCGCGCGGTGTAGCTCCGGAACCTTCCCTAATGGTTATCATTCCCCAACGCGTTAGACTATCTTGTATCACCCCGGCGTAAAATATCCTCGGTGAAACCGGTCAGATTATGGTGTTTGTTATTGAGGTATTAAGAACTACGGGTTCGGAAAAATAAAGGAATATTTTGGAATACAAGTCCGTTGTTTTGTTTTCGTAGGGCTGAACATTTCGCTGTCTAGTAGTAATAGTAATAGTAATGTCCTGTTTGATTGCTCTCTCCCTGGAGTGACGATAATTCCAATTTAAGATTTGTCCAAGCGTAGTTGAGGGTTATCTAGCTCCCACACTGAGTTAAATTTTTGTTGTACGTTTTTTTTGGCTTTAATGTAGGCTAAGAAACCTCCTGCCGATTTTGATGTTCCAATAATCAATCATTTCATTTTGTTTTGTTCTATATTAATTTATGTTTTGAGTTACAGAAAATTTATAATTCATATATTCAGTTGGAATACATCCATTTCTAACGCTCGTGAGGACGATTAGGAATGAGAGCCTTATGCTTTTTTATTGTACTTCGATTAAGTTCGGCTGTCTTCCTGTAAATGTCCAGTACACTGCCACTTGTCCAGGACAAGCTTTTTTAAATACGGGGCGTTATGACAACCTCGGCCCTTAACCGAGTTTGACGTTTTTGGCACTTACTTCAATTTTTTCTGGTTGAAAGTCGTTCTTCTAAAAAAAACTAAAGTAAAATTTGAAGAATGCCTCTGGGAGACTCCTCTTAATCGCGACTGTCAGGAAGGAAAATTCACGTATCCTTCGAACAGTAACAAAATTTTGAATGTCCCAAAATACCTTCCGTCGTGGTAAAATCCACAATATCGAGATCGATGGGGAGACGTCAAAGTATTCTCGGGATACCTGGAGAGGCCCAGATGACCCCGATGACGACAATCAGAGGGAGACAGCGTCTCTCTCCAAGCCCACACTAATCGGACGGATGCCTCCAGATGTCTCCAACCCAGAGATCCAATGTCTCCGGGTGCTGGAGGTGCTTGGCTCAGGTCGCCCTGGCTCGAAGGATGACGTGGAGATGATCGAGATTTCTACGAATTTTCGATATTATTCCCTTCATGCTGTTGTTCTGGTCGAACCCGAGACATTCATCTCTGAGAATCTCCTATTTTGTAAATTTATTGAAACTTCGAAAAACGCCTGCTAAAGTTGGACAAAATTATTTTTTATTTATTCGGAATTTATCGGCAAAATTATTGTGAAATTTGAAAGCAATTATTTCGGGATTTATTTTCAGTTGATATTCGTAATTATTGTAAAATTAAAAATCACGTGATCAATGTCGGGAATAATCCATGTGATGAATTTCGAGAATTATGAGAATAAACGGGAAGAACGGACGGAAACAATAAACGAGTTTTTTTCGCCAAAATTCGGAGAGATGCTTCCTCCTTCTATGAGGCTCACGAATTGTGAAGCGTGCCGAGGATACATTGAGCAGAGTTGCCTCTCGGCCGACATGGAGTTAAGTTCAGTTTTTGAGGAGAAGACATCGTTCTCATAGTTTAAGTTCAACTTGAGTATTTTTGGTGTTTTGGGCCTGTCCTACAAGGAAGAAGACGTGGTGGAGCGGCTGAACAGGTGGGCAGAACTGAATAATAGAGTTCTTTGGAGGAAATATCGAGTTTTTGAAGACTCTATTGTTTGCCGCATAATGGCGTCTCTTGTGGCATCTCTTTACAGTTGAGGGACTCTGACGATTCCTTCTGAGATGTAGAGTGGAGGTGAGATTTGAGCTTCCAATTAATATTATTATTAATTTAAGTTGCGGATATCTTGTTTGTAATCGCGTATCTAATAATTTGCATTATCGATTATCGGAAAAATCGGTGAATTTGAGTTTCTTTTGTCGCATTGATTTCGTTTTGTTGCGATGGGAACATGAAAAATCTGAAATTCATAGTCTGTGTTATGTGTGGTCAATTTTTTTTTAGTGCAAATTACAATAGTTTTGTCTTTGAATTGAATAACGGGTGTCTTCTTTGTTGATATACAGGAGAATCCCAGACACTGATTATTGTTTCCCCTCTCCCATGTAATAAGTAGAGTCTACTCTTATAAATTAGCTGCCAGCCATTTTGAGTTTTTGAGATTACGGATTGGAGTTAAACCGAGTGGGGTTAGTGTCTCTCAAAAAATATTTTCACTGACTGCCTAATATTTTCGGGTCCACGGATTCCCGGGGAGCCAACCGGGAAAGCTAGCCGCGGTAATCGCATTAAGGGTCGAAATTGGAAGATTTATTTCCCCCTATTCGAATTTGAATGGAGAGGTTTAGCGTGCTGGACGACGGTACGAGTTATCCCCCTCGGTGGTGGAGTTTATTCGGCCTCGATCGGTGGATCCGTTACCGCGCTGGAAAATCAAAACCATTAAAAAGATCCTCGACTTCAGAAAATTAGGTGGCGCCCGGCAACCTTTTAGATCGCGAATTCTGTCCTTTTTTTTTGGACTGGCGAGGAGGTCATAGGGAGGAAGGGCGAAGGTGACAGGCATTTTCGGTCGTTAGAAAATCTCACGTCACATAATTTACTAATTATCCGAGTTTTATACGGTTTTTCTTCAGCTCTGATTTGTGACATTTGACAGCGTCGATCGCTACTTTTAGTGATAATTAAACTTTGACTCTCTATGACCAATGCCACCCGAGCGTTTTTTTACCGTCTCTGTACTCTCCTGTAATGCACGCATATCTTGACCATGTCGTAAAAATATGCACAGAGCCAGATCCCGCTCCAAATAGTATATGGTGATGTAAAGGTTCATGTGAACAATTGCAAGTTTATCAACCGCATCAGCTGAAACGGCGAGATTGAAGGAGTTCAAAGTCGCATGAATAGCAATTAATTGGCGAGTTATTTGGGGAGCATTTCAGCTGTAGTCATGAAGGATTTCTCATTGGAAGGCATGCGGTATTTGAATCATACTGTTCCGACTTTGAGGATATAGTGTAGAACGATTTTGGCGAAGTTCTACCGGAAAATATCTGGAGTGTGATCAGTCATGTGCTGCTTTTCAAGAGGAATTATGCTGCTGAGTAAAAGTAAAATGAGAAAGATGGTTCAGATGACTGACTCCTACTATTATCCATCTATATTACGAAAAAAGTGGCTATTATTCTTAATTGCCGTCGGATGGATAATGAGAAGGGATGATAATTTTGATGGAGATCGTTGGATCAGTTCATGAAACAGTGGATTGAGGAGAAAGATGACCAATTCTGTACGGGAATAGTCCAGCAGCACCTCCTATGTTCGGCATTCTACATTACCTCAAACTCGGTCTGAACATAAAGTTTGAATCATTGAAAACTTAGATAGACTGGACTCTTGGTCATGATGTTGTTGATAGAAAATAAAACGACTTTCAATTCTAATAATTATTGTTTATTCATTTATTCAGCTTTGTGATGACGCTTCTTTTATTCAAATCTGTTTCTTGATGCTTCCAGTGACCTAGCTGTATTCAACGATTCGGTGATGTAAGGTCCGTAATTCAAGAAATCATTCTAGTTGGAGCAATCGATGATAATGATTGGGCCTGTTTCCAAAAAGTTCACCCTACCGAACAGTGCCTCAGGCTCCTTATGGTTGATATGTATAAAAATCATTTTGAGTTTATTCACGACCGTAATTCAGAACTTCGTGAGTCTTCACCGGATGTCACTTGCAGGTTCTGCAAATTCCGTCACCCACTACCGCCCATATACTTCACACATATAGGCACGTGTGCTAAGAAGATGCTGGCTAAGCGTTTTTTTTTTTTGAGAAATCTAAGTCAGTCACGTCTAAGGAGCCATTGTGAGCGTTTCCCCGCTGACTCCTATATTTGGTCAAAGGATATCATACAATATAATCCTCATAATTTTGATTTCCCCCCTTATATTTACCCCACAAGGAGAAGGAAAATAGGCTTTTGGGACGAATTGTGCAGTGATTTGCGGTGACATCCAAACAGATATAGTAAAGAGGTGAATAATCACGTCCATCTTTGTGATTCACCATAGTGACGTGAGACTAGATTTAATCAAAAAGTGAAATAACTGAAATTAATGTGATTCATTTGGAACACAAAGAAAATCAAGTATCATCACTTGCTATCGCGCAAGCGACGTCGAGAAGCTTTGGACTTGACGCGTATTAGACGACTACGAACCCAAAGTAAAGAATATAATTGTAAGGGTGAGCACCGTCAAACTATTTCTTAAGATTTATAATCGTTGAAACCATCTGCTTCCGCTACAAAGTCTAAGATACACTTTCTCTCCCGCGTCATTTCACGTAGTAAAATATTTCTCTCTCACAGATTTTGTCAAAGCGCGGAAGTTATGAAGTAATTGCCAATAAATTGAAAATCGGAGAAACGGACGACTTTATTTGAGAGCACCAGATAAAAGCATTACCTCTACTTCTTAATCGATAACAATTCGATCGATTATCACAGGAGATGTTTCTCTTCAAGGTAGGATCCAAATAAATATCCTTGGAAAGGTAAGGCTACGCAAGTCGTAAGTCGTAGATTCTATACGTTTCCAGATTAGAAAAATTGGTGAAACAGACCTCCGTCTGTTTATCACAGTTTATGGTGTCAGAAGTGGGATCCCTATCCTCACTGCTGTAATCGATCGAAAATTTTATCTTATCTTATTATTTTATATTATTTTATAAATTGATCCCAAATTCTATCGTAGAGGGAAGCAAGTGCGAAATTGGTCCTTCAGTAGGAATTACCGATTAGGAAAAATGGCCGACGGACAGAATGGTGCCAACGGTAATGGTGCTGCGCCCGAAATCCCAGAGCAAGTGACAGTTCGTAGAGCGGTTCAGTTAAATAATACCAGAGTAACTTTGGGCGAAAGCACCAGTGCCACTGGTGCCGATTTTGTTGAGTATTTGCGTGCTAGGGATATATTCAATTCAGTTCCAAACTTCAGTGGACATCCAGACTCGTCTGTAGACTTTCTCGAATTTGAGACAGCTGTGAAGAAGTGTTACCACAAAGTGACTCCCCATAATACCGATCTTATCGCTGCTGTACTCGACCGATTGCGCTATCCAGCTAGAGCTCATTTGGAAAATGTCACCGTGCATTCCACTGATGAGATTTTAACTTTGCTCGGAAAAAGGTACAGGAAGCGATACAGTCAAGCATATTTTGAGGAGAAAATAGCTAACATGTCCCTGGAAAAATACGAGGAAGTAGATGATTTCAACCTCCGCCTCAATAAAATTGTTCGCAATGCAAAATCTTCGTTGCAACTTCTCCATCCCGAACATCATGAAATTCTTGGACAACTAATAGCGAAAGAAGCGTTCGAGAAGTTCATGAAATCAGTACCTCCCGATTATAGAGCAGAATTAAAAAGGCTCGACGTCACCACGCTCGATGGAGCATTAGAGGTATTAAAACCTCTCATTGAAGAGGATCGAGAATTTGCAACACCTGTCCGAAAACCAACCAATCTAAATCGCCATGATGATCGACACACTCACTCGAGTTATCGTCATAGATCGAACGACGGAAGTGGTGATCGTGCTGCGGGTCGTACAGTGCGTTTCGATGTTGACCGACGCGATCGCGACAAGTATTTTTTTGAGGGTACAAGCAGTAGATTGTCACGCAGAAATTCTTTCGATCGGGATTCTCGTGAAGGTTTCACTGCGGGAAGCTCCGCACAAGTGAGTCAAAACCTTGTTCTTCATCGATGCGACTGTCCTAATTGTCCCACGAATCGCACACAGAACGTGAAAGCGGGTAGATTCTCTCCATGTTCCGGTGATCATGAACAGCGGGAGAGATCCAGCGAGCGATCCGACGGTAAACGTAACAGCTCGTATCAGGAGCGACACCGCTCCTCTCGTGACGTCACCCCTGATAAAGCGATCAGTCGTAGCAGTTCTTTAAACGGGGAAGGCGCTCGTCCTTCAACGGTGGGGACGAGCGAATCCAAGGGGAAACTGACAGTCTCAGTGTCGGAGATCCTACGCCGAATGAAAATGTAATCGGTCATCTTAAAGGATCCTGTCCGGTAGTTACTATCAAACACAGAAACCTTCAACGGGGAAGAACACAATTTTTATTAGACACGGGGGGGAAGCTAGCTTGATTTGGTTACGAGCGTTGCGTCCCGATGCCGAAATAGATCCTACCGAAAAATTGTACATTGTAGGTGCCGGACTGCGCATAGTCGAGACATACGGAACAATAGAACTACCCATCAAACATTTGAAACATAAATTTCACGTCGTTTTGAACCCCACAGGCAGATATGATGGCCTAATTGGGCGGGACTTTTTAGCTCCATTCGGATGCACTGTGTCATATGCTCTATCAACGGTTTCAATAAATGATTATGTTAAATCAGCCATCCCTTTCCATATGAGTTCACCATCCTATTTAAAACCTCCGAGGTGTCCCACCACTTGTAGTTCAGAGGAGGGTCCTATGGTCCGTTTGGAATCCGAAATTTTTAAGGAAAATTCGGGATTATTTTTGTTAGATACAGGCTCTGCTTTGAATACCATTTTCTCGGACTCAACGAGGACCGCGTTAACCCCATGTGAAACGCGAAACCTGTGCGGTGTTGGCGGGGGGGACGTAGCCGTCATTGGCACGGTTATTCTCGACGTCAACGGCGTTTCCACGGAATTCAATGTCGTAGACTCGCGGTCACCAGGGGTTTATCACGGAATAATCGGGAATGATTATTTCTCTCCGACGAAGGCTGAGATATCTTTCCACTACCAATCTTTTGTTCTCGCTGATAACCCTCTAGAACCCATCATATTCCACCGCGAATTAAATCCTTCTAAACCTATCAATATACATCCTCGTTCTGAAATGAAAATTCCAGTAGAATCGACAAACCCAATAACTTAACGTAGTTACTTTCCCATGACACAAATCGTCATTGGGCTTGTCTTGAAAGAAACGGAAGTGGACCCTCACACTTCCTGGTCAAAAAAAAATATATTTTGGACAACTGTATCGAACGAGAACAATGAGAAAATTGTTCTACGTATTCCCTCCCAAGAACTCCGTCCACTGGCAGCCGTAATGCGCAATTCCGTTTTGGAAGTTCCGAAGGTTTACCCCGATCCTTTTGGTGAACCAGACTTTGAATACAGTCTCACGGTATGCCTGGATAAAACCCAAAAAACTCGGGAGCAATATGTTACTGATGTGCTCGTTTCTGATAAGATGGACACCGAAACCGCGTCTTGTATCTCCGATAGTGTTCAAGGATGTCACGTGTCATATCAGAACTAAAGACCCTGAACCGGTGTATATAAAGCAGTATGCCATTCCGGAAAAACTCAAGAGTGAAGTTGCGAAACAAGTCAATGAGTTGTTAGCCCAGGGAAAAATTGCGCCTTCAAAATCACCGTACAATTCTCCAATAGTGCTTGTCCCGAAAAAACCGGATTCCAAGGGGAATAAACGTTGGAGGATGGTCGTAGATTACAGGGTATTGAACAAAAAGACCATCGCTGATCGGTACCCTCTCCCTAGAATCCGATCTATCTTGGACAAATTCAAGCGGTCCAAGATCTTCACTACTTTGGATTTGGCGAGTGGTTTCCACCAGATACGAATGAGTGCAAAAGATCGCGAGAAAACAGCCTTCTCTACTCCGCAGGGACATTTCGAGTACCTGACGATGCCCTTCGTCATGAAAAATGCCCCAGCGATTTTTCAAAGAGCTATGGACTCCATGTTGAAGGGACTGATAGGCAATGGCATCGAAGTTTACCTGGATGACATCATTGTCCACTCAAAAACGAAAGTCAGGCATATGAAACTCTTGCGAGTTCTGTTCGAACGTTTAGAAAAATTCGGAGCAACTCTGCAAATAGACAAATGCCACATGTTTCGGTCGGAAGTGGATTATCTAGGATTCGTTATCGATGAAAGTGGAATACGCCCCGACCCGTGTAAAGTGTCAGCCATCACGGCCGTTAACGCTCCAACTAATCAATCCGAGTTACGAAGTTACATCGGCATGTGCAACTATTTCCATCGTTTTAAGGAATGGTTCACACCCAGGGCACAGCCTCTGCAAGATCTTTTAAAAAAAAATACGGAGTGGAGATGGGAAGCGCGAGAAGAACACGCCTTTAATGAATTGAAAGTCTTCCTATCGAATGAACCATTTCTGTTACATCCCGATTTTGAGAAAGTTTTTATGGTCACGATAAATTCATCACCGTGCGGAGTAGGCGCCGTCCTAACGCAGCTAGATGATGATGGCGTGGAGGGGCCAATCGCATATGGTTCCAGGGCTTTAAGTGATCCAGAGACGAGATATACCCCGGAAGAACGGGAGTGCCTCGCGGTTGTGTTCGCTCTGCATCATTTCAAACCTTACCTGTACGGGAGAACTTTCGAACTTTACACGGAAAGTTCAGCGGTGGTCTGGTTACAAGATCATTTGGACAATACAACGCGTAAAGCCCATCTCAAAACGAAAATCACGGGCTTCGATTTTGTTGTGCATCATCGCATAGCAAAGACTAAACGGGTGGCTAAAGCGTTGGCATATCATCCCGTCGACCTGGCTGCCACTGATGAAGAAGTAGCGGAGTTTCGTACAATGCCAAATCACAAGATGCCGGGAAGGAAAGCCGCATTGCCACTCAGACCTAGAACTACTTCTGCATCGGGATCCAATGCATCAACCACGGGCCCGCAACCGACCAGAGGAAGAGGCAGGCCACGAAAGGACCCCAGTGCTAAGTCCGTACCAACTGGGAAATCCTCAGACACTCCACAAGGTACTTCACAAAAGTCAACAGCTGCGAAAGGTATTGGGAGACTGGGTGCCGCTGCTCCATCTTTATTGGGACCGATATCATCGCGCTTGAGACCTCGCACACGAGCGAAATCCATTGCTGAAGGTCTTAGAACCACCTATGCCGAACCTGAAGTCAGCGCGATTGAAGAAGCCGAAAATTTGGAGTCACCAATCTCGAATAAAAATCGTCCGGACGAGGAAGAAATTCCTCCCGTGAGGCTCATGTCGCCTCCCCCACCACAGTTTGACGAGGACTCGGATGATGATGACGTATTTGATCTCCCGCCACCTCCCAATGATGCCATAGTGGAAGTCGCTAAGGACCCTAGAAGAGATCTTGACCCAGAAGAACCAGATGTAGACGAACCATCATTCGGTCAGGATAATTCGGACCTCGATTCTGCTAGGGAAACGGAAAAACCGTTTCAGCAAACTCCAGCTTTCCTAGAAAGCCTTCAAAAATCGTTCGAGGCCCTTGATAGGAAACATCAAGAAGAAGGTTTCAATCCAACTGAATTTGAAACCGAAGATGAAGAAGAGGAAGAGAATTTTGAACAAGAAGTTACGATCGGGACCAGAAATCAATACAGAACCAAACAAATTGCCAAGTTGCTTGCTAGTATGGAGAATCTGGAGTCAAGTTTGACGCCTCGCATGAAAGGATGGAGTCGCCAAAAACACTCGCCACACCGTCAGTAACACAATCCGAGTCGCCGACAAAGACAAATACGACAGAAGAGTCTACAAGGGAGAATCCACCAACGCACTTAGTCATTCGTAAGCCAAAACGAGTGTTTTTTCTTCCATCTCCGAAATTAGATGAATTACCGATGGCCAAATCCAGTCCATTTATCGAGATAAGTTGTTGCCCAAAACCTAACAACGCGAGCCTCACTAAAAGATTGCGATTTTCCCTACCCTCAACATCTACCGGTCTAGAACTGGCAGCCGAACCAATCGGTAGAGCGGGTGACACATCACCGACCACATCCAGGACTAGCGCCGGCATATGTCTCCAGCCGACAACGAGTGACGAGGAATTCTTGGATGAAGAGTGTGACGGAACCGGGGGGGAGGATAAACCGACACCAGTTCCCGCCGCCGTATCGCAACCGGGTATGATAGAGACAGATGGTCTCACTTTCCGCCGTGGACATTTAGTTCATTTCCTCGCGACGAATTGCGAAATAAATAGTTCTGTCGGAAAACTCCTCCAATCCGTACATCTAGTGGACGTCAATGAACTTCGACGTTACAAACCTCTCATTGGTGATGTTCGGTTACTCCAGTTGGAAAATACAAAACCTTCACGGTGGTTATCAAAAATCATCACACCCAACGACCGTATATCCAAGACATTATGCTCGGGTTATCGCATCTTCGCGAGGCTTTGAAATACGATCAAATATCATCTTTCCGGGTAGCTACCAGCGGCGATGAATTTAATAAATTAGATATACGACCGTTACTCGAGGAAACCTTCGAAACGTACCCGGTGCAAATTTATTTATGCCGAGGAAGAACTGAAAACCCCGATAAAGAGATGCGTCCTCAGATTATTCGAGAAGCTCATGATAGCTTAGTGGGGGGCCACAAGGGCGTCATTAAGACCTGTCGAAGGATCCGCGAGAGATGGTATTGGCCAGGTATAGCCCAAGAGGTGACGGAATACATTCGCCGTTGTCACACCTGTCGAGAACAAAAATTCACACGGTTGAAAACCCGACAGCCAATGGTCATTACCCAAACTCCCTTGGAAGCTTTTGAAAGAGTATCTATAGATACAGTAGGACCCCTGTTGCGAACACCTCGTGGCAATCTACATATTCTTACCATCCAGGATAATCTGACCAAATACTGTTTAGCTGCTGCCATTCCAAACCTGGAAACCGAAACGATCTCAGCAGCATTGGCTACCACTCTTTACGCAGTCCACGGTTCACCTAAAACGTTACTATCAGATCGCGGGAGTAGTTTTACCAGTAAGATATTTGCACAAGTGTCTGAAATATTCAATGTGAAACATGTGACGACATCCGGCTACAGGCCGCAGACCAATGGGGCTCTAGAACGAAGTCACCATGTTCTTGTGGAATATTTACGCACCGTATTGGAAGACATGGAGGATTGGGACTTGGTTCTCCCATTTGCTATGCTTTCCTATAATACGTCAGTACACTCGGCGACAAATTTCTCTCCCTTCGAATTGGTATTCGGTAGGAAGGCCCGATGGCCGTCAGAATTTCTCAACGAGAGAACGATAGAAACATATAGTGACTACATAATTGATTTGGTATCGAAACTGGATCAAATTCAAATAGTCGCCGCCGATAATCTTAACAGCGCAAAAAGACGTTCAAAGGAGCTGTACGATCGTGCCGCCAACCCAGTAAGCTTCAAGGTGGGTCAGTGTGCCGATATATTGGTAAGGGCACGAAAAGGTAAGTTCGATAGTCATTATCGGACCGATTTTGAAATTGTAGAAATAACTGAGAACGGTAACCTCATACTTGAGGATGCCGATGGCGAGCGATTTATGAGGCATCCCAATGATGTCAGATTAGTCCCTAAATGAACAATTAAAGCTTTCTGTTGATATACTTTCAAATCACAATCAACAATTGCGAGACAAAGCTTTAATGTTATGTGCTCACTCATTCCATTTTGATAAAACAATGTAAGATTGAGAGTTTTGGGTGAATACTGTGCAGAATCATGGCACCGTGGTTACACATTCTACTACTCGGGGCATCAATACTGTTCCTACATGGCCAGTGCTGGATCCCACCACCACCGGCGAGTATTCCATCCAAATATCACGTGCCTTACTCGCTCAACTACTTGAAATATAATCCCGGCATTTACCACGAGCCGATACGGGATCTCCAGATAGTAAGGAAGCAATGACAGATAATTACAACCATCGCCCTGACTCTCATACATCGTCAAATAGATCAAGCAACGAGCCCATACCATGAATCGCTCATTACCAGATGTATACGCTCGCTGGACGAATGGCAGTGCCACAGCCTGCTGAGATTAGATTCGATTGCAGCTATGAAACTGGAGATCACCCAGCTCAACCGTCACCTTCAGGATCTGTTCCAATCGCCTGTTACCAAGCCGATAAGTATGCGTGGTCGTCGTATCCCCCCGTTTGCCTTCGTGGGTAGCATCCACCGCAGTCTCTTTGGATTAATGGACTATAATGACTACCAGCACATTGCCAAAGAGATCGATCGATTATACCAGTCACAGAGTGAAATTACCTCTATTGTTAATAACTCCACTCACATATTGAGGTCGAAGATAGAAAACATAAATACCTATCTCAATCAAACCAACGAAAATATTCTGGCCCTGAAATCAGCCGCAGAAGATTTACAAACACAACTCAATCGAGAAGATCATGAGATGAAGAGTCTAGGTTACATCGTACATCTCGCACAGGTTGGTGTCGAAGCCGAATCGTCATTACGGCGAGTGCTCGACGTAACTAGAGACGTCGTTGAGGCAGTTGATGCCACTAAACACGGATGGTTGACACACACATTCCTGACACCCCAGCAACTTCACGATGTCACCGAGAACATCAAATCAGTGCACCCGGAACTCGAGTTTCCCATTCCTAAAGGAGCAACGGATTTTCCAGCTCTATCCCGAATCAGCAATATCAAAGTAGCCCACGCCAGGGGCAAATTGCTCGCGGTCATCACTTTGCCCTTGCTAGACCGAGAAATCTACAATCTCTACCGTCTACGTTCTTGCCGTCGACCTCAGATCGTTGGTAATCAGACTATATCAGCTCATGTTACACCGGAGAAGCCGCACCTTGTCGTCTCGGAAGATCGACGGAGATATGCTCTATTAGATCAAGAAGATCTAGAGAAATGTTCTACGTTGGGGAACCGGATGGTCTGTTTACCACGATTTCCCATCAGCCTCTCCGTACAACAACCAATCTGCGAGATAATGCTCTTGTTAAAGCCATCCGTAGAGGTATTGCGCACCTGCGATATAAAAATCACCAAGTCAAGAGGTACTGAGTGGACCAATCTGGGTACAGGAATTCAATGGCTCTTCACCGCAGCAGAACCTGAGCAGGGAGACATAATCTGCAAACAAAAACTCATCGGTAAACATCACTGGTACTGGAATTCTCATGCTTGGAAGAGACTGCGACCTCAGGACGCCAGCTGACATAATTTCACACCTGGGCATCCTCGAAACGACTAAATACGAAGTCCATTTACCACCAGTAAATCTGTCCATCGCCGACTTCGCTCCAGAATTAGCTCAGATTCCTGAGACACCCAATCTGCTCACAAGCATTCGCATTGATCCCCTTTCCAACATCAAGGGCCATCTGGAAAGTGAAATTCGACTGGATGAAGCACAGCGCAGACTTGAAGAGATTGGCAAGATGCGCCAGGAAGAATATCACCACAAACTTTGGACTTTTGGTTTTTTTGGGGGTTTGAGCTTGCTGACTGTGATAGGTATCTTGTTCACAGTTATACGGTGGAGAAGCCTCCTGGTTGGGCTACTGTGTTCCTGCAAAAGGGAAAATTTACCCATCCAACCCCATGATGCTCGTACCCCCCTTACAGATAGCACAATGAAACATCGATCGAATTCCTTGCCAATCTTATCAACTTATCCACGCAAGATAATCCCTATAAGAATCCTCTCGGAAACTGAGCTTTCATGACCATATCGTCATGAAGATGAAAGGCATACAGCGATGATTCATCCACGGGAACACCCTGAAGATCACCCTGAAGAAGACCAACCCTGTACCAAGCCTCCACTTCCTAGCCATCGCACAGGACCGGTCACCCTTAAAACGTGAACATGCGGAGCCATGATTCTCACAGGATATGTACCATAAGAAATTAGTAAATAAGTCATGGGGTCACTTACACGGGGATATATTCGAAATTAGATTCACTATATTAAGCGACGCGAGAGAGAAAGAACTAAAACTACGAACTTCTGAAGGATCGCGTTAATCGTGAAAACCGACAAAAGGAATTTTGGCAGCCTTCACGGGGGGGATGTTATGTATAAAATTCATTTTGCGTTTATTCACGACCGTAATTCAGAACTTCGTGAGTCTTCACCGGATGTCACTTGCAGGTTCTGCAAATTCCGCCACTCACTACCACCCATATACCTCACACATATAGGCACGTGTGCTAAGAAGATGCTGGCTAAGCCTTTTTTTTTTTTTGAGCATTTGCATACGATCAAAATGAAGAAAAATCTAAGTCAGTCACGTCTGAGGAGCCATCGTGAGCGTTTCCCCGCTGACTCCTATATTTGGTCAAAGGATATCATACGATAGAATCCTCATAATTTTGATTTCCCCCCTTATATTTACCCCACAAGGAGAAGAAAAATAGGCTTTTGGGACGGATTGTGCAGTGATTTGCGGTGACATCCGAACAGATATAGTAAAGAGGTGAATAATCACGCCCATCTTCGTGGTTCACCATAGTGACGTGAGACTAGACTCAGTCAAAAAGTGAAATAACTGAAATTAATGTGATTCATTTGGAACACAAAGAAAATCAAGTATCATTACTTGCTATCACGCAAGCGACGTCGAGAAGCTTTGGACTTGACGCGTATTAGACGACTACGAACCCAAAGTAAAGAATATAATTGTAAGGGTGAGCACCGTCAAACTATTTCTTAAGATTTATAATCGTTGAAACCATCTGCTTCCCCTACAAAGTCTAAGATACACTTTCTCTCCCGCGTCAATTCACGTAGTAAAATATTTCTCTCTCACAGATTTTTTCAAAGCGCGGAAGTTATGAAGTAATTGCCAATAAATTGAAAATCGGAGAAACGGACTATTTCATTTGAGAGCACCAGATAAAAGCATTACCTCTACTTCTTAATCAATAATAATTCGATCGATTATCACAGGAGATGTTTCTCTTCAAGGTAGGATCCAAATAAATATCCTTGGAAAGGTAAGGCTACGCAAGTCGTAAGTCGTAGATTCTATACGTTTCCAGATTAGAAAAATTGGTGAAACAGACTTCCGTCTGTTTATCACATGGTAATAGAAAGTTTGGAGCTGATTGGTTGTGTGCAACATCCAAATTCAGATTTCCATAGGTTTCCGTAACTTTTCGAATTCTAGAATAAGTTGGTTTCTTGAGTATTACAATGATCACCTGCATTTGCATCTTTCCCTGCTTGATCACTTCTAGCTACTTGGAAGCCGAGGATGACGTAACGTGGGTGCCCCAATTGCGATGAGCATTTTACAGTCCAGACATGCAGTGTTGTGTTCGGTAACAGAGGATACTTGTACTATTTCCAAGGGCCATAGCTAATCGGCACTACGATATCTTTTCAAATCTAATTGAGAAACCGCACTTTTCGAGACTGGGAAGGTCTAGGGGGCAGCAGCCAATCAATCATAGTGATTGTGATTCAGCCTGCGGTCAATTACGACCTTGGATTATGGCATTAAAATCTCTGTACGAACTGTCAGTACTAGCTCATGCTTTGCATTGACAACAGTTCTTTGATAATCTTCGGCGAACCTCTATCTCTATTGTAGATGACTTATTGACTGCACCACGGTTGACAAGTAAATGACCTAGGCAGGTCTTTCAATGATCTTATATCCAGGTGGAATGGTGGGGAAGAATTTGTTAATTGTATGTACATGTCGATTATTAATGTAGGCCTCACCAGCAAGAGTGCACTCAATACGTCAAGAGTTCACATGAATAATATGTAGAGACGTGGAAGAGTCGTAGAATGTTGACTTTACTAGAACTTGATCGTGAAAACCGAGCAGTTATGCAATGGAATCTAACGGCATGGAATTTATTGCTACATGCTTGGCTACTTCAATGAGCGTTTTGAGCATTTGATCATGTGGCCCCAAACGAAAGGGAATATCATACCTTGATAAGTGGTCGTTCAGAAAATTTTCGGTATTAGGAATTTCATCGATTCCTGTTGCTATAGTCAATTTTAGCATCAATCCATCTTCTTCAATGTAAAATTTACTATCTGGATCAATCTACCAATTCCTGTACGCAACTCCGCTTTCAACATTATTGATTTTTGTCTTTTGTGCTCTTACAAGCATTCGTATCTAGAAAATGTAATTTCCCAATTATGGGAGGTCCATCGCTTCTATTGATCGGGTTTTTCGTGATTATCCATTTTTATTGCAAAATTGTTGGCTCAAATTCAACGTATTTAAAAGTGTTTAATATAAACAATAAAATTACACGTCTTCGTTGGAAATTTTCTGATTTTTCCGTCAACCACAGTTATTTTTTCCCACATGTCATTCTCATAGGAAAAATCGGAAAATAAAACTCAAAACATGAATTTCTCCATGTTCTCCATCTTTTTTTAAAAAAATCGGGGAATTTTTCGGAAAATTCGGAAAATTTGCGATCAAAATCATATGTTAAAAATTTCGGCTGGGTTTAATAAATGATTAATGATAATGTCCAATTCAATGTGTAATAATTTACGTATACCGTTATTGAGCCAATCTGAATAACCATCGCACTGATATAACATTTACAATATATTACAGTGATAGTACAATATATTCTAAATGCAAATACAATGTAAGCCAAAGGAGATGAGACAAAAATTATGGAAAACTGTCTTCATAACAGTGTAAAGCTTCCACAATGAACGCCCTTCGATATTTCCCCGTGAAGCTGCTTATCATGGAGATAATTCGATATTCAACCCGTAAACGTAAATCGGAATCGTCAATTTATGAAATAAAAAAAATATGAGTAGTGGATGATTGAGCGGAAATTCTTACCATATGATGGTGATCGCAAATTTTCTAAATTTTCCGAAAAGAAAAGCAGATTCTCAAAAAAAGATAGAGAAAATAGTAAAATTGAAGTTTTATGTTTTATTTTCCGATTTTTCCTGAGAGAACGACAAATTGGACAAAAATAACTATCATTTTGGGGAAATTCTGAAAATTTCCGACGAAAAACTATGTTTTTTTTTAAAACACTTTTAAACATGTTGAATTGGAGCGAACAAAAAATGAAAAATGAAAATGGATAATTACATGAAATCCGATCCATTGAGGCGAGGCACCTTTCATAATTGGGAAATCGAGATACGCGGTAGCGTAACGGCCAAGTAAAAGTTTCGTCTCTATCCACCAAGTAAGGCCGAGAGCTACGGTGTATCTATACACGACACAACTACCCCTTCCACTACCTCCTAATCATATTCAATCCATAAAATACATACGCTGCAAGTTACAGGAAATCTGTGGATAGTTACATTATACAAATCGCCCTCACGCTTCTCATTGATATAAGTTTCCTCTTTTTTCGATTAATATTGGCAAAAATACATTTCAATATTTTACCGATTTCTATTATCTTTCGGTTACATTGAAGTCACTAAGTTGGCAGCAGGTCGATCCAACCTAACCTGGGCCAAATTTGGCGTTGAGATGTTGCCATCAGTGTATTCAAATCGTTGACTCGCAAAAGGGAAACAGAGGAAAATGTTTCATTTTTTCCCTTGGATTTTATATTTTTTATCTATTTCCATCATTATAATTGTTAACTAGAATATGCTGTGAAAATAATATGCAGTTCTTGAAAAATTCGTGAAATCTCCCGAAATTACAAAAACTGTTGTTTTTGTAAAAAAAACTCAGCGAAGAAAAAGTTTCGCACAATTGATTCCGTGAAAAACTCGTGTTTTGCCAAAATATGGCATTCCAAGATATTAAAAAAAACTCAGAAAATGTAAATGAAAATGCCAAGAAAAGTGATACGAGTTAATGGAAAGGAGTCAATAATGAAAATAAAAAAATCAGTAGAGATAGGACCAACTTACTTGGCGCGGTTTTATTTACAGGATAATGCTAAAATGTACTTTGACTAATAACTAAAAGTGACTGAAGATAATCTTTGGCTTTAGCTCTAGTTTTTGGGAAAAAGCGCGCCAAGTAAGTTGGTCCTGTCTCTACTAATTTTTTTATTTTCATTTTTGAATCTTTTCTATCGACTCGTATCACTTTTCTTGGCATTTTCATTCACATTTTCTGAGTTTTTTTCAATATCTTGGAATGCCATATTTTGACAAAACACGAGTTTTTCACGGAATCAATTGTGCGAAACTTTTACTTTGCTGAGTTTTTTTTACAAAATATCGTTATCCAGACACGAATTGTCGGAAGAGCACAAACAAAAAAAATAGAGAATGCTGAAGCCGGATTTGCGTACAAGGAATTGAATTGTAGGTGAGCGATTGGACCAGCCCCACATTATATAGCATGCCTCTAGTAGGGAAGATCGGCTCGACAGGGTCAACGCAAATGAATCATTCATGATAGGCAACGCCCAACTAGTATATAACAATTAAATTTTCCGCAGCTTTAGATTAATTTACTAGGGAGAAATTTCAATCGTGAATGCTCGCAGATGATAGTACCATAATTCTGATCAGTTTTAAGGTTAAATTTCAACACCACCGGCAACAAAATATATATATATAAATATAATAACTTTTGAGGTGGACGCAAATTGCTACCACTGTCAAAGAAAATGACGTTCTGATTCTTCTTTTTATATGCAATCCAATCAGTGCCTAGGTCATTTTTATCATCAAGATTGACTATAGCTGATTCATGTTTCCTGGGTCTACTTCGATGCAACGCATTTCCCATATAAGCTTCATAAAAATGTGGAATTTTCATGATGGTGGCATACTGCATCAAATCACCATCACTGAAAGTTCGGCGCAGTAGTCATACTAGATTTTTGGATTCAAATGGAAAACCTAAACCAGACTTATAGGATTTTAAGTATGTTCCCTTGCGAGGTCGATAGGTTCCATGGTGCGGTTGTGACGTTTACTCTCTTTCAGTTTGACTGTAGCATCTTTCTTAGTCTGGACAGCTTTGGCTATACCGGCAGCTCCAACTGCCAGAGCACCTGTTGTACTGAATCCGGCAAATAATGGAATGAAAAATGCTGGTAAAATTCTACAAATTTTAGAGGGGATGTGGGTAGAAATCGAGCCGCCGACTTAATTTTTTTCCTGCTTCCAACAATGGTAACTGCTTCAGGTGCATTTTTAAGGGAGCTTCTCACAGCATTGACATGCAGCATTTCAGGCTAGATGGAGCATTTGACAGCTCATAGAATCTGTCGCGGTGGTAGCCTGGAGTTTTTCTCATTTTCTTCGCTTTCGCATGAACATTGAATCCGTAACTAACTGTATGTTTCATCTTCATGAAGTTATTTACAGTCCAAGCAGTCTTCTTTTCATCAAGAGTAGCGTCTTTAGCAAAAACGCGGTACAAAGCTTCATATGTCAGAATTTCGTTAGCAGCGTGTCTAGTTGGTAAATTCTCTATATGTTGCTAATTACACGCTTACACGTTTCATACAATGGATTTATCCCGGTATCACGTGCCAGTCGTCCACCCATCTTGGTTCCCAGTCCACAATATTAGTAGTCCGGTGTATACAACCGAATATAAAATTTATAAATCATATGAATGCCAATTCCTTTACCCTTCCGTCTTTTAGCCCGTTTGAACAGTACCATGATCTTGCAAGTTCGAAGCTACCAGTGGTGAATTTCGATTAGAATACCGAGAATAAGAAAGGCAGATTAAAAAATCTGCACGGTTTACTTTTACCGAATTCTCCAAGTGCAAAAAAATAAAAATAAAAATTTGAAAAGAATGGCCAAACCCATCTTTTTAAGGCATTGTGTCTCGCAACAATTTCGTTAGCTTCAGTGGTTTAAAAGAACGCCGAAAATGAAGGGAACGCCAAGCTTGTATAAATTAAATACAAAAAGTTCAAAAAAAGCGTCGGGACCAACGTACTTGGGGCGGTTTTTGAATTTTTGAATTTTTGAATTTTTGAATTTTTGAATTTTTGAATTTTTGAATTTTTGAATTTTTGAATTTTTGAATTTTTGAATTTTTGAATCACCTAGTAACTTTTGTATACGAATTTGATTCTTATTTAACAAATTGGTAAAAAATCGTCCCGTCAACATATACTCAAACGATTGAGAATCACCTGAATCCTCGGTTCTATTTTTGGTATGAAGTGTACGATTCTTTATAGTTAATTTGAATATTTAAAATACAGGCTATAACGAACTCAATTTGATGGATGAGTTTACTGTTTCATTACGGGTACCACAAATATTTACTCGAATAAATTGTCGGGAGTCTCCACCCAATACAATTATTTTTCCTCCAAATGGTAGTGTCTTATTCATAATATCTTGTAAAAGTTTATCCATTATTTCGAAGGCATATCGTGGAGTCATAGGCGCTTCATCCCAAATGAAAACATTCGTTGCTTTCATAATGGTTGCTTCTTTTGTTCCAATTTTGATTGTTGAAGTTGAAGAGGTAAACCTAATAATTTATATATTGTCTTACGACGTGGTAATAAGGTAGCCGCTATGCATGTGAAAACCATGGTGCTGATTTTTTTGTATCACCAATGAGTTAATACCATAGCGTGATATATACAAATGTTTCGCCAGATCCTCCCAGTCCATCAATATAAAATGTTTTTTCTGATGATGATTCATTCATATCTTGAATGATAGTATCAACTATAATTTTCTGTTCTTCACTTAATTTTTTATATTGCGTCATTCCAATTTCTAAGAGTTTATCGTGATCTTCTTCATCATTTTGAATTGGATTATTATCCTCCAGAATAGATGCCCTTGACGGTAAATCAGCTTGAATTTTTGCTCCATCTTCCAATAACCGATATATTTGTCGTAGGGCTTCAGTTTCGCGCTGAATAGGATGCATGTTATGAGAAAAATCTTCTGACATTGCTGTTTTAAATTCATCCCATAATTTTTCTGGGTACAAAGGAAGACAATGTACCAGAATACGAGTGTATAATCTCCGTATTTGCAGTGACACCATCCTAATTTCTACTTCATGTATCGCTCTATAGTACCATTCCGAATCATGTCTGATCAAACCTCGTTTGAGACAGGCCTGCTCACTAGCTCAAGACTTTGATGGAGATAGAACCGGTTACGTTAATTAATTTTTCAAATTTTTTCAGAGGCATATTTTTTTCGAGAAATTCAAATTTTTTCCTTATTCCAATGACAATAAATGTAGTAGTAGAAGAGAACAGAAATCACGGATCATCCGCGTCGTCATCTGTCTCTACATCCTTATCTTCGTTCTAATTCAATGTTCTTTTTTTTCATAACATCCGGATCCAGATGCTACTGGGTCATTTTCCAATTTACTTTTTTGGTTATTCGATTTCGAATTAATGATTGTCTGTATTCAAAAGGGAGAGGATGTAATATAAATATATTGCAAACCTGCTATAGTTATCAATATTGCATGTCGACGGGGCTCTGATTTGCTGACTAGCTAAACATATAGTTTTGAAGAGATTTTCTGATTATCAATTGTTACAATGTCCTTGAAATTTTCAACAATAAACATGTACTGATTTAAAACATTGGACGGAATCGTTTCATTATTGTTTCAAATTAATACATATCATCCCAGCTATTTTCACGATATAATACATTCACACATACATCCACAAATATGATACATTTATTTATTGAAAACAGCTTTTAATAGAGTTTAGATAAATTTGTATAATTAGAGTATTGGTAGTTGTCATGTATAATTAGAGTAATTACTTTCTAATTGGAATTTTCCTAATAATTGAAGATGATCTCCGATAGTGTAGCGAACACTGGATCACTAGGCAGGTCGAAATAACGGGTAAAAGGTGATCCATTCAGATGAGTTGACCGTAACTAGTTACGACAGGTAGTGTCCGGAGGAGTAAGGATCTTATAAATCTCACTTAGTGGGGCCGATTGCGTGGGACTAAGTGCTGAAGTACACAATGGTCATAATATGAGGAATTAGCACACAAAGAGAAAGATACCCTTAAGTTTCCCATGAAATAGAATTTAAATTTATCACACTTCACTTGGTATACAGAATAGGAGAAAGTCCAAGATAAAAATCAGAGGTAGATAGGAAAAAAGTGAAGGAGGGAATTGTGTCAATGTTGTTGCTGTGTTTTTCTGACTTACGGTTGCTGAAATAAACGGCAACAGAGAAAGTGATCTCTTGGTGTTTCCTCTTCACAACGGGTACCGAAAACTCCAGAAGTATGCTAGATCCTCTAGCACTGATGGAGTCGAGAACTGCTCAAACACGCTTCTCTAGCGCTGGTGATGATTATGGAAGACCATGACGTCACCCGCATCCCATATCCAACGAAAGTTATGAGATGGCTTCCAGGAATTCGGACAATTCAGCAGATGATGTCTTGTTGTCCAAACAAGGAGATATCACTGGCCTTAATGGGTCGACTCCATTTGACATGCGAGTGTTCTAATGAAAAATAGTTATCCTTCATCAAAGGAGGTGTAGAATCCATGGCTCATGAACATCAGAAAAATGACATTAAAACATTAATTAGAATGAGGTCAATGCGCGCTCGTCCCGTCTTTTTCTTAAAACTTCTCCTTTTAAATATTACATTATTAAAGACATGAAGATGCCTCCCACCATATCTCAAAAAACGATGTTTGACAAAATATCAAAATGCCAACGATCGTATGGGAATCATGCCTGGACAGTATATAAAGGGTGGTTATTCGCCAAATAAACTGAGTCTAAATTAAATCTTCGACTCGAAATCTTCAACTGGTACCCTGGTCGTCATCCAGTGCACCCTTCGAGACCCGTCTACAACGGAGCAACTCTGCAGGATCTGCAGGAACGTACAACTCGACTTTCCTTGCAACCCCTGCTTGAGTGCGCACCTTTAATTACAACCAACGGGTCCAAAGTAAAATTTTGACTCTTGGTTATCAACGAGGGGTCCTGCTCATTATTAACGCGGACCCTTCCAGATCCGTCTGTTGGAAAGCTGCTCTGCAGTACCGCCTACCCTCCGCCTACCCTCATCGCTTCTACATCAAGTGGACAACTCGATTTTCTTCTCTACGTCAGATCGACGGCTTTACTTCAAGGGAGGCCAGCCAGCCAGTGCCGTCGCAAATTCTTGATTCTTAACGAGGTGCCCTGCTCTTTATTAAAGCTGGCCCTTCGAGATCCATTCGTTGGGAAGCAGCTCTGCCGTATCGCCCATTCTCATCGCTGCTAGTTCGAGTGGACAACTCGATTTTCTGCACGCCGTCAGATCGACTGCATTTCTTCAAGGCAGCCCCGACCTGGTAAATCTCTCAGCGTACAACTAACATCATTCCGAGCGTTCAGCCGACGATATTTCCTTCAAGCCAGGAACGACCTGGTAAATTACTCAGCGTACAACTGAGATTACCCCGACTGTGCAACTCCGAGATCTTCTACGCCTAGTAATATAAAGCTAGCGAGCAACCGAGTTTTGCCTGCGTGAACAACTGAGGCCTATCAACACCATCGGCACCTCCTGAGTCACCACATCGTCAGCGCTAAAGAAGCGTGCTTGAGCGTTTTCAACTCCATCAGTGCTAGAGGATCTAGCATACTTTTGGAGTTCTCCGGAATTCACTGCGGAGAGGAAACACCAAGATATCGCCCCTGCCCTCCTGACGTTTATTTCTACAACCGTAAGTCAAAAAAACACAGCAATAACATCTACCTTATTCTCTCCTACACGTTTCCCATCTGTACCCCTGGTTTTTATCTTGGACTTTTACTATTCTGTTTCTCAAGTGAAGTGTAATAAATTTAAAATCTCTTCAAAGGGACACTTAAGGGTCCTTCTCATTGCGTGCTAATTCCTCATATTATAACCTTTGTGTACTTCAGTACTTAGTCCCACGCAATAAGCCCTAGGAAGTGAGATTTATAAGATCCTTTTTCTTCCAGACACTACCTGTCGTGACTAGTTACCGTCAACTCACCTACAGGATTCACCTTTTATTCGCTATTTCGACCTACCTAGTGACCCAGTGTCCGCAATATGAGGAGCTAATACCAATAGTTATTGGAAAATATATCTAAGAAATTACAAAAGAACTTTCTCCAGCAATGGCAAAACTCCCTGGAGGACTTCACCAATACTTCAACAATAGGATAATGGACGCCAAGCATCCTGATAAATCAAATTCTTTAAATAATTGTCATGATAGCATAAATAACTTTTCGGAAGTGTCCAATCGCTTACCGATATCCAATCAATTTATCCAGTCGCGTCAGACCTCTCCAAACGAAGAAATCGTCTTCGAGACAATCAGTAGGGCTTTCCGAAAATTAATTCCTCTTTCTTCGCGACGTTCTGATATAATCCCACAAGTAACGTGACTACCTTGAGCGATGTCCAAACGATAAGTATTAGATAAAAACGACGTCAAGTCGAGCTCATTCCGAGAAAACGTTACTAAACATTTGATGGTGTTGATTTGAATAAAATACAAAAGGCCCATAATTTCGACTCTTGCTCTCAGTGACTCCTTGCCTGAACATCAAAATGACCGTCAAACGGTCGAAACTAAAATCACATGTTACAGTGTATATTCTATTGCTTGTACATATTGATTTCCTTTTTTCTTTTATGTATTCTGAGTTTTCAAGAATGAAACGGGTAAGGATAATTTTGGGCTTTTTATTGCTTTTAATGTGGCTTCAGATGCCCGCTAACCGAATGAATTAGTCTCACCTCAAATCCACCCCTCTCTAAGTAACCTAGCATATTGAGCAAGCATAGGTTACTCTTCCCCAGAAACCTCATCCCCGTACGTTTTGTTTTTTTATTTTTATGATTTTTTTTCGGTGTCTGATTTTCGGGTTTAGCGATCGTTTGGTAAAAGTATATTAGAGCTACTTTTATTGTCAACTTATTTCGTTCGACGATTTTTTTTATTTGAGGTGTATCCTACAGTAAATAAACATCCTTAGTATCCGAACTGAGCAGCCAGTACTGAATTTGAGTCATCTCACTTATTTTGGTGGATGCGCATGTAGGTGTACGACCACCGCTTATATCATTTGTCCTTCAAAAAGCGGTTAATTAATGAATAGATATACAATATCATGAGGTATGTGCGAAAATTCAATGCGTGGTAAAGCATTTTTTTTTAAAGTTTCAAGCTTTACCAGTACTTAGTGTGGCGATTACGGGGTATTAAAAACCTCTTTAGTCATGGTCAGGACAGTCCTTGAAGTTTGCTGGGCCGTAGTGCGGACAGGGGAAAAATAGAGAGGGGTTATCGTTTAATGCGATCTGGCTAAATGAGACTAAATACTACGGTTTACAATGGTTACCGTTGCTCATGAAATTGAGTCATTAATCATACAGAGAAAAGGAACACCCTATGGAACCCCTTGAGTGAAATTTTTAGTATAGTGTATCTAGTTTGACTTACAATTATTGCTGACGGACCAAAAGGGGCAAAAAATGGATGTCATCACTCTGTAGACTCAAGCTGATTAGTTGCCTCAGGCTCTGAGGGCCTTGGTTGATCGCCGGTGCGTCGGCCTTTTTGGAGGAGCTAGCGACCGTGAAAACTCTGATGAACGCCGACGAAAAAAACTGGTCCAAGCTGGAGCTCTGTTGGGTTTGTAGACAAGACTTGGAGATCGACGCACTGATAAAGGCAGACAAGACTCAGTCTGCAGGCAGAATAAAGTGGTATACCAGACTGAACGAAAGAATTTGAAACAAAAATGGGCTGATTCACTACAGAAGACGTCAGACAGATCCGCAGTTTTAGTACAGAAGACGTCGGACGAATGCGCTAATTTCGTACAGAAGACGTCAGCGAATGCGCTGAATTAACAGAAAAGACTCAGATAAATTGGTGTGGCGAACTGGTATTCGACGTCTGATCTCCCGGAACTGCTACGCAAGGTTTCACTTGTCGTCAGGAACTTGGAAAAACTTAGAATAAAATAAAGTTCGTACGGAGACAACTGATTGAGCTGGTCGATAAAACTTGGGCTCAACCTCGGGAAGGCTGAACTGAGAAAGTAGCACACAAAACCGAAGTGACTGAACTAATACACAAGACTGATAGTCACAGCTGAAATGACACTCGAAGCTGGAATGCCTCTCGAAGCCGGAATGGAACTGAATTCAAATTGAACTGAAACCAGAATAATTGCAGAATGTTTCCACCTCCTTTTTATGTGATGGAAACCTAGAGGGGGGTTTCGACCGTTGGAACGAACGACATTATGATCGTAAGTAATTTCTTTTAATGCACGTGAAGCATAGGAACCGACTACAAATTTTCAGGGATCGGGCATTAATCCGTTTTCTTGAAACGAAACCGTGTTCATCCGCCTTGTCCGCTGGACAGGATGGTTAGCGGTTAGATGGTTTCATTTATTAGTCGTCCATTTTACTTCTGCTTTATTAGTTCACCCTCATATCGTGTTCAAACTTCGAAGGGCTTCATAAATATATGCTCCCTACCAATGGTCGACAGGTCTACTCCCTCCACGTTTTTCATTCTCTAATTTGTTTTGGCGAGTTATTATGATGAATAATAACTCAGAAAAATTCCCACTTAAATGAAGGGCTCTATTATACTATTACCGATCATTGAATTGAATTATGGTTAAGAATGCTAATATTTTCGGTTTGGTCATTGTGGAAAATAATCACCCCTTCAATGGCGTCAATACAATTATAGTAGGTTTGCTGAAGCCTCATGGCTCAAATGTAATCGACAAGTGACATGACTATTCTCAAATAGTATAACATGTTCGAAGGAATTTTGCCGGAAAACTCTTATTTGTCTTCTTATTATTCCATTAACCACTAACTAATTTTTATTTTGCAGATGCTTTGGCTTGGTTAGAAGAAATTCAAAATCAAATAAGCCAGCTGAAACATACAGGAAATAAATTGAAAGAAAACTGCAACATTTTCGGGATTGTCATACCAGCCTCAGACGAGCTTACCAAAGTCGAAATGGTATTCACTTTCTTCGAAAGTTAGGAAAGCAACAGTTGAATGCATTCTGACGTTTATCGTATATTTTAGGATTTGTCATCGGTTGAGTTTGCATGGCAGTTAACAAAGGAGTGGGATGATATTTGTGGAGGTTATGAAAAGATAAATGTCTGGAAGTTCGAAATTGATGAAATGGAGATGGTTGCCAATAATCTGTCTCGTAAATTTACCAGACTTGGCCAAGAATTCAAAAATAAAGGCTGGAAAATTGCGCAGCAGTCCGGACTGCGAGTGGATGCATTTCGAAGAACCCTTCCATTGATAGGTGATTTGAAAAATCCCGCAATGCGTGAACGCCACTGGCAAAATGTGAAGTCAATGCTTAACCACGATTTTCAACAACATTCAGAGAATTTCACATTACATGCCATCTTAGATATGGAAATGTATGAGTTTGCCGAACAAATCAATTGTATTTCGAACGCCGCGTCTGCCGAACTAATAATAGAAATGGTAAGATGTCACCGTTGAATATAGCGCTGCCAGATCTCTGTTGTTTGGAACATGTCTATTAGATTTTATTCAATCACAAGGAATGTAGTCAAATCAATAACGTGAACGATTAATACACTTCGAAACAACATTGTTGATATGTTATTGGCGATATCAATTTCTATCAATCCGTTACGCAAACAAACAAGCATACTTGTACCGCCAGCAAGCTATTTTTAAATGCCCAGAAACAATTCTATTTCAATGGAGTGCTGATTGCTTACTATTCTAAATATGTAATCCTGAATATCCTGTAAAGAAACATTTCAAAGTTTCAACCGTTCGAAAAAAAAAAAATTTAGTGAAACATTACGGATTCTGCTGGATCGTCATGGAAACTTAAAAACTAATTAGTGTTAATAGATAAAGCTTTCAAAAATCTATATTCATCTCGAAAAATCATGGTATTCCATCAATCCTTGGTGAAGAAAAAAAAACGACACATACATATACATATATATATATATATATATATATTGTGACCTTGGCCGGGGAATTAAAATATAATAATTCCCGGCGAAGGCACGATAATGGGGGAATTTGAGATACTCTACAACAAATTAGGGAGATTGATTTTAACTTAAATATTTTGTATTCACGGGAGGACCTGAAATGATAAAGGGGGGGGGGGGTGAAAACATTACTGGGGGGGATTTATGAATTAACTATCTGTATTCTGATCTCACAATAAAATATTAACATAAAAAATAATCCGGGCCTTTTGAATAATAAATCGAGGGTGGGGGGTAAGGCCAGCTCACTTGCGGCTACACGAAGTATTATATAATGAAAGACGGGGGTGACTCTACCTCTGGAAAAGGGGGAGAAGTGAGGGGGGCCGACTGAAACGGTAGTAATTAATAAGGGGCTTAATCTACAACGAAGATGAATTTACTGGAGGCTCACCGTTGGGGGGGGGGGGGGGGTTAATTATTGAAAGAAGGGGAAAATTCGTTGGGGCAGGGAATAACGTATGGGTACTCACAGTGATGTCGGCTTTATCCACCTGAAATAATCCTCCGGCCTTTCCTCTCTCAATTTTCTCCTCTCCGATCTTATCCGTCCTCTCCTTCTTTTCCTCACTCCTTGGGTCTGATCTTCTACCACAAAAACTCTCCTCCAATTCCTCACTGTCCCTACTCTTCAAAATTATTCTCTTTCAAAAACTCTCCACCAATTATCCCCGTTCACAATTCTTCTTTATACAAATACTCTAACTCTCGGGCCAGCTGTATTACAAGTGATGGCTTCTTCACTCTCCTTTCTTTTCTTCCCCGATTATCGGCGTTAATCATGGGCACTCGTCACTGAGTGTCCTTTTCTGATTAATTATCCTTGTGGGGGTCGGCCGAGGGATGTCTCCTTCTTCCGGGTCACGTGGCGTCGAGTTCATCAGGTGGGGGTGTTGTTCTTTCGTCATCTTTTCATCCGTTGGTGAGTGCGCCGGAGAGGGGAGCGGGGAGTGGGGGGTTTTCTTCTTCTTCTTTCGTTGTCGTCATTTTCGGTGGATGTGAGTACCGCGGCGAGGAGAAACGAGGTGGGGGGAAGCAACTATTCGGGCGTGGGAGCCCAACGGTGACAGGTTTTATAACCTAAGTGTTGTGTTGTGGTTTGTACTGACTTAATACTAACTTAAAACTAATTAACCCTATTTTAAACCAAATGTCTTAGGGGGCAGGAGGAGGGGCACAAATTGTTGTCTCGTCACAATATATATATAAAAGGTTAGCATTATGTCTTTTCCAGGGAAGGTCCATGGTCGTCTTAATTTGGGGAGAGGAAGCAGAAACGACCGTTTTATATATGGTGCTCCTACCGGAAGTGTTCCTCGCCCGTCATTTACAGATTGGAGTAAAGTTCTGGCGACTATTGTTGCCCTTGGTGCCATCGGTCGGGGTACTTCGGATCATTTTTGTCCGTTTTCAAGTTTCTCTAGGGTACTCGACTGAGGTTCGTCCATCGTTTTACTGTCCTTTGCTTCCCCATCCTCATTTTTTTCGTCGGGCTCTTTAAAACTCCTATTCTTGAAATGCAGTAGGAAAGTGGCTATCGAGTCCCAAACGGTACCTATCAGCCCTATACTCTATCCGAAGGCGCGGTGGAGGGCATACCCATGAATAAAGGTGTCTATCATAAATTTGATTATCTTGGTGATCATAAATATGTCAATCAGTTCGGCGCTAAATATTCCGAAGCCTGTCAGCCATCCCTACACTTTTCCGGAGGCTTTATTAGCAATTTTTTCAATGAAACTTTCATCGAAGACCTTAGGAAATGCAATACCAAGCATATTTATGTTTTCTCCCAAAGCACTTCTAGCAATGGTGTCCCGGACTGCCGTTTGTGCATTGGGAAACATTACGTGGTCTTGTAATTTCTCGAGGTCCGTCATTGAATACATTCCAGATGTGACTAGAATAGTCACATTTTCATTTTTTTTCCAGGTTGGCTTGGTCATTGGTTGTAATTCTCTTGGGGCTATTACTGGGATAGGCAAAGGGGTCATTTTAATCCAACTCTCGTCTATCTTATACATTGGTGCAATGGATGAGTCGCAGCTAACTCGCTGGCTTTTCTTCAAGAAGATATGCGTATGAAGAGCTACAATCATTGTTTCATTGTTCACCGTCACGGGTAGGTGACCATAGCAGGTAGTTGTCCCGGCTACGGTTGCCGGTACGGCTAGGCATTTTACTATGTGGATGACTTCGCCTGCCGTATTGGCATATTATCAGGCTCTTTCATTATTCTCAACGCAAATTCAGGGGGCTTTGAGTAGGCAATCAATATAGAATTTCTCAGCACTTGCGTTTCCAATTCACATTTGTGTGTTAGGACGTTGTTTGCCAAAACGTTTCTCCATATAAATGAATTTGCTATTAACAGAGGACATGAGGTGCATGTTTTTTACGCATATAGAGGTTTTAAATCGTTTAATGTCATCTTTGCGTATTTGAAAGATGAATAGCTTCGGCTGTTCCATGCTAACCAGGCGGTATTCGCAAACAGTGGTGATCCCCCTTTTTGTTAATCCAAAGACTATTTTTCGGTGCTTGTGCTGTTACCATAAATGCGTTGCGCTGGTCCCTTGTGGAGTATATCATATGGATCAAATGAGCATTCGTGACTGGGGACTGAGTCCAAAAAACGCTGCTTACATCGGTGTCCATACACGCGATTTTAGAAAGAGTACAGGGTTTTCCTTGGTTGAGGTATACTTGGCTTTCATCCACGCTCACTGCGGCGTCATAATCTTGCAGCCTTATTGTGAATCTTGCCTGTACGGCGACATTGTTCCATGATCCATAGCTATCACTAAAATCGCCTCCTTTACAGCCTCCATCGGATTGCTCGGTTCCAGCTACTACTGCGGTTATTTCACTCGTTTTATTTCGCGTTAACCCGATGAATAAAGTATCACCGAACCGATATTTTAAGTGTTGATGTATGTCGTGGCATATTTCTGGAGTCATTCCCACTAGATATTCAGCAAACCCGCATTGAACTATCGAATCTTGATAGTTGGAGCAATCTCACATGAATTTCGGATCGGCTTTCTTATTTCTATGGTACATGGTTTCACTTTCAGGAGAGACATCGTGGTTAAATTTGCGTTCGGCGTTCCGCAGTCGTACGCTACGAATCCGTATACGCCGTGGACAATGCACAGAAGGAAAAAGGACAGAGTTATTTCCATCTGAAACAATGAATTTTTCATGTGTTTCTCGTGTTTGTTTCTCAATTTAGGTGTTTTGGGGGGTTATCGTGAGTTCTGGCGACTGGTATTAATTTTCGTGTTGGTTTTGTATTACTGTGCGTTTCTTTAGACGACCGCCTCGAGCCATGCCTTCATTCTCAATGTTCGATTGAGGACGCATTCATAATCACGGTCACGCCTTAATCCGTTAAGCAAGCATCTTGTCTCGATATACGGCAAGGCATCCTGGCATCCTACCACGTCAATTGCGTTAATGATCTGGTTTGACATGATCGTTTTCAGATAATCGGTATTCTTGGCATTCATCGAATAAACCTGAGTTGCGGCAGGTGATAAATTGCGGAGGAATTGTTCCACCCGCAAAAGGTCCGAGTCTCTGTCTTCCCACTCGATTCCATGGCTCAGCCATATGTTCTCTCGATTTCTTTTACGCGGGTAGTTCTTCGAATTAATCGAATTGGCTTACATTTGTGCGATTTCTAGATGGGAGTACCCATCGTCTTGCACGATGTCATCCTTTCCAGAATTAAAAATCCGATTGGCTGCTAGAGCTTCTGGTTTTACAGCTTTATAGTGCCACATGAAAAAGCTTAATACTCGAGTGTCTTCCGCGGCAAAGGCTGAATGCATTGGTTTTGCGCGGATACTGGTTGGGCTAAATATCTTGCTCTGATTTACAACAGGCGAAAATATAGATTTTTTATGTCCAAAAAGTTGCTTCATTTTTAATACGTTACTTCTTGCGCATACATAGTGTTTCCCACTTTGTTGGTGAAAGTAACATAGTCTGTTCATTACGCTTGAGGATTCTAAGTTAGGCAATTCCTCACCGAGAATTCTACACGTTTGGTGTGGATATAGTTCGAGTACTCTACTGATTTGAGCGTGATGAACGTAAACGAGATCGACATCGAGTGGAATCGGCCAGATTGATACTAGTAGCCAACGCCGCATTGTTCCCCGCCCATCCCAGGGTAATCCGTGTTTTTCCTTGTTAAGGTGGGAATTCACAGTTTGCGTTTTTATCGAAAGTTGTTCCCATTCACACGGGGGGTCTAATATAGCATGTACTTCTGCGGAGCCGTCTACCTAGCCCCATGATAATTCCTCCAGAATTAAAAAGCCGGAGTCATCAAGAAAACCCTGAACGTCTACGATGATATTTCTGTGTAGGATGTCTGGATACATTTTTCTTCTGCACGATAAAACCGTCAAGTTGCTTTATCGTCGAAAATTCAGTAGTGGAAAAATTGTAAGACGGGTTATTATCTTAAATGAGACTTTGGTAATAAAGTGATGATCAAACAACAACAAAAACAAAAAGAAAATTGAGGAAAGAAAATAGAGGGAAAGAGAAAATAGAGAGATGAAAAATTTTCCTTTTTAGAATGTACCGGCATATCCGTGCGGGTCAAAGGCCAGTTTGAGGCACTTAGTGTAAATCCTCACGTTGCTGTTTTATATTACTTGATTAATTTGGAACGGTCCAGTATAGTAGTCATCTAATTTGCCTTTTCTATTCTCCTTTAGTAAATATGCCCCTTGGATTGCGGGAGATATGCTGTAGTGCGTGTTTGTTTCATTTTAAAACATTTAGCCACCGATTTCACCAGCTTGCTCATAAAATTAGCTCCTTGATCAGTTACAACTGTATGGGGAGCACCATGTAAAGAGCTGAGATGTTTGAAAATGGCGTTGGCGACTTCACCAGCTGTGGTCTCTCTAAGCGCGGCGGCCGTCCAATACTTCGTTAGTTGTCTTGCATCGTTAATATATAAATGTTGCCGTTCCGTGCCCTAAGCAATGGTGCGACTATGTCTAATGCGACTCGATTGAATGCGTCAATGGTAGTATCGGTAATCATCATTGGTTGTTTTGTTTTCATACGCAATAATTTCTTTTTCTGGTAGCTTGCACATGTTCGAATAAAACGTCTAATTTCTTTTTTCATTCCGTCTCATTGAAATTTCTGTTTTACGCAGGCACACGTCTTCGTTACTCCTTCATGACCATCTATCATGGATGAATATGATTCTGCGATTATCTCTGGCCTATCTGTTTCAGGTGGCATTTGTATGTTAAACAATAGAGTAACTTAATGCTTGTGCCTTGTAACGTGACATTTTCCCGGTGAATGGGAAATGCCCATTACCTTCGCCCTACTTCCCCTGAGCCTAACAAAAACCTGCTAAAATTTAACCTTATGGGCGCCAGGTAATTTTTGACCGGAATTACCAAACCGGAAAAAGTCCTTAATCCTAAACTTAACTAACCTCGATATTCGATTCACCGAAAATCGTAACTCAAACTCTTAAGGATGATAGGGCATTAGGTCAAAAAAAGTGATAAAAATCTGAAAAAAATAATTTGTATTAAGTTTCCCCTAAAAAAAAATCAGTAAAAATTTCAAGCACTTTAGGAAGCTTTTGTAGCAGATAATCGAGTTTGAAATTAACATTGGTTCTTATGGCGAAAAGTGTTAAAAAAATTCTGTAGGCTTTATAAAAAGTGATAAAAATCTGAAACTTTTTGGCTGTACACCCAAAAATTATTAAAATGTAAAAAAAAAATTTGTTTAAACATTAGGAAGCTTTGCGATTTTTAAATGAATTATTTCGCTCGTCTAGTTAGAAAAATTCTCCCTCTCGTTCAACGTGACAACGCTGTAGCGACGCGCGGTAAATTCAATTGTATATCGGTGGCATACCAGCTTACCACACGTGAAGACATAGGATCATTGGATTTATGCAAACAAAGATGAACGTTTATCAAACCAAGTTTATTTGTATTAATTTTTGACACTCACAGCATACAAATACCAAAAATATCTAGAGAAATAATAAATTTGTAACCTATTTATAGGCATTGCATGGACCTCAAACCTCAAACAACTCGTGAACTTAAAGTTAAATATAGAATTATATTTTACCAGGAAATTTCTTTAAAAAATCAACAATGCTTTGAATAATTTTTTTGCTCTTTGTAACTCTTACAACCCCATTTTCATCAATACCCAGAAGTGTTTTTATGCCATTCTCTTGATGAGTTCGAAAAATATCACAAATAATTTCAAAACTTATGTCCGATTCAGCCATTTTCTTCCTCATCTGTGCACTCACACAATCCTTCAAGGGTGCTAGCGTTTTCAAAGTCATACTGCACACGTCTCGACGTTTTTCTCTGTTGATCCAAGCGTTCCAGCTCTTACTCGCAGTGATGAGAGTTTCATGAGAGATTTCCAGTTTTTCGGTCACTCTCTCTAACATTCTCACATCCTGAATCGCATTATGAGCTCCATCAGTATTAATTTCGAAAGACTTAGCCAGCTGACTCAAAGTATTCTCTCCTCGTCCCTTTTTACCGGTGACAAGTCTGATGATGGGAAGAGTATCGGAAAATCCTTCGATAATACTGCCAAATTCTTCACACATACCAACAGTAGCAATACCTCTGAGCAAGCGAGGGACATCGAAAATTGCATTGTGAGCACAGAGAATGCTTCGTCTCCGTAGACTCCTCAGATAGTTGCAGAATAAAGTGTAAGCAGCACTTGGAGATTTGGTTTCAACGCGATTTCCATTGTAGAATAAATCCCCCTCAAATGCAGTCAATCCAGTAGCCTCAGATGCTTGAGGGCTAATGTTCTGGGAAGGAGTGATATACACAGAAAATGTGTATTCCTCACATTTAGCAGCTATTTGCAAAATATCAGCGCTTTTCCCAAAGCCAGAAGTCTCCAAATCGAAGAAAACAACACCAAGTTCTCTCTCAAAACACACTGGTTGCAATGGACTATGTTCCACTGCTGAAGTGGTAAGGAATCCCATGTTCGTGCCGTAAGTGTCACCCTCTGAAGCTTCTTTTTTGTTACATAGCATAATCTTTTGCTTCCTCAAAAAGTTTCGCCTGTTTTTAAACTCTTTTGTTTTAATTTTTTCTGAGCGTATACTTGCTGTCTTTTCAGACAGGCTCACATGGCGTTGTGTATTCATCCCGGGATTCAGACCCAATTTCTCTTTGGCCATTTGGATATACTTTTCTCCAACATTTTTCTGGCTTACAGCACACGCATATCTAAAATCTGCAGACTCTGAAGTGCTATAGCAGCGGGATTTTGGTGCCTTGCTGGCCATGGTAGCATTCAAACTTTCATTACTCTGACTCGATGCACCTGAAGCAAAACGATCCACTTTCGATGACAATGTATTGAATAGTTGTTTCAACTTTTCGAACATCTGAGGATTTGTAAACCCTTCGGAGGGCTTGTAGATTGTTGGATCTTGTACGAATTTACACCAACGGCCACAATTGTCGTGATAATTGAAGCGATGATAAGGTATGTTCCTTATAGCCGCAGCCATGGCTTCACTATTACCTGTATTTTGGGCCATTGCATAGGTAAAATCACGGTGTAGTTTATCGATACAATGTTTGGTCATCTCTTTGAGGTTTTTCTTCATGTTCCACAGCTCCTTCGTGACACCCCTTGTAGTATGATTTTTATCTGAATGTTTGATGACTCGGTGTTGACTTGCACGTCGTACTGCTGAGATAGTCGAACTATCATCATCACCCAACAAAATTCCAACTTGCAAACCCAACTTCTCGAAGATCGGACTCTTGGTAGCGATTTTCACAGCAGCACTTGCCTCCATCGCCTTAGCACTTCCAGTGGAGTTCAATCTGCAATCATGATCGTTACGTGGATGACCGTTGTCACACATCTTACATTTTCTATTTTTAGTATCGTAGTCCAGCACACGCCCAGTGTGGAATCCAATAAATGATCCGTATCCATTTAGACTATCGTATTGTCTGCCATTGCCACGTGTTGACCAACCCATGTCATACGAACCGCAAATTCGTACAATCGTTTTGCAGAAAAATTCTTTAAGTGACTCATTCTCCACTGGCGCTGTTAGTTCATTATTATGGTTGTTAGCGGTGTTCGATTCTTCATGGAGGTAGGGGTCTTCAACAGATTCATTCAGGTGGGGACCTTCATCAGGTGCATTGGGATGGAGATCTTCATTAGGTTCATTCAGGTGGGGGTCCTCCACAGGTGAGTCATTCCTCAGGTTTAGACATCCATAGTCTCCAGGCAATGAAGACTGTCCAACATTATTATTAAAAACTGTAGGATTTGGAGTGCTCAATTTTTCTTTCGTTACTAGGAAATCATGGGGGATGTCGGGAGGGCTGGAATAGATGAAAATGAAAAATGTCAGTTCAAAGAAGAAATAAAGAATATGGAGATGAGAATTCATTTGAAAATGATTCGTGAATGAATATATTTATTATCAGTACAAATATGTAATTGAAAATTCGTAGAGATTATTTTTATACATAATTCAAGCCTAGGCCCAATAATCGAAGCTCTAGCTCCAATTCTATTTGTTCCTCAATTCTCCATCAAATTAATTCGATGACTGTTTTTTAATTACATAGTTTCTTGGGTAATTTTACCCTTTCAATTTACCTATACAATTTCATAAAATGACAATATTTGAAAAAGCTCAAAGACGACTGATTCCAAAAAACGGTAGTAACAAATCCCTCCCAACCAATAACAGTAATCAAATCAATAAAATTTAGAGAATATATAAAAGTGCTAAAATTACTTGAATCCAGTATAAGTCTCAATAACTACTGTCAGTTGGGTTAGTAAATCTACTGATTGATAATCTAGTGATTAAACTTGTTAGTTGTGAACACATATATCGACGACACAGGCCTACGCATTCCCTACTGTACGTTGAACTTATTGGTAAAATTATTACAGGAGATTCTTCATTTTGTCCACGTTTTTTATTGTCAAGTCGCGTTCTACTTGGGCCCATTTCTCACAGCTGTCCTTTGCGATTGTTTCCACAACTGGCCCAATTTCTCGCTCATATCGTTTCAATGTTTTGAACTCCAGTGATGGGACATCGAGACACGCCAGGATTTTGTTCAAATCGGTACAGCCTGAACCTGAGTGTAACAACCCTGCGAATAATAAACAACAAAGTTAGGTCAGGAAAATTATAAAATGATAACAGGATAATTCGTAAGTCAAGTCCATATGATTAGTCTAATTCCACTTACCAAGAGCAGCTTCTGCGTTTATATTGAATAACTTCCTCCCATGTTTTGACGCGTGGATTTGATCTGTTGGCACTGAGGTAATTTCACACTTGCGACATTTAATTGAAAATAAGGAGGCTAAACCCACTCGCTGCTCCGATTGGATTTCTGACAATGAGAGAATCTCTCCACATTCTCTGCATTTTTGGTTTTCAGCCAAAGTGTTAATGTCAATTAAACGTCGCCCATGAAGAACTTGGAGGTTAGCACTAGACTCGGGAGGACTACTGCTGATTTCTGCATCCATTTTTTTTCTTCTTTTACCCACTTGCACTTGGCTTAATCTCGGATGATAAATTTTTTCCGACACACGTTTTCGCTTCCATATAAACAGTTTTTTGCCATTTTTATCAAATATCACTTTACCCGAATCACTTGACGCCATGATATTTCAAATTACACACATACATATACCCGTATACGCTGAGGGGCCCATGATTGGACGCTCCTTGCAACGTTGCCAGAATAAGAGAGTTACTGCTAGTGATAATTCTCTAGCCTGGGGAATAGTGATGTTAGCTTAGACGCACTATATTTTGTGTTAGCTGGAATGGACTGTAATGCCCTAACATCCTTAAAACTCTAACCCTAAAACATACTCAAAAACCAAAAAGGGAACCTGAAGGGAACGGAAAGGATAATTAGGCTTTTGGGGAAAGGTGACGGTCCTCGGGTCGCTCAGTATGCCTGTTGTGAAGAGAGGGGTGGATTGTAGATGGGAACAAGGTTATGGCAAAATCGGGAAAAATATCGAAAAGAAAGGGGCCGGGAGGCGAGAAATAAATTTATGCAACAAAACATTGTCCTTACGTGTTCCGCTATTCATGTAAAAATTCGGTACAATAATAATAAATGATAAACAATTTGATCAGGCTAATCTGCTTTCAAATTTTTATTAGCGATTTATAATTTTTTTTCTAATTATCAGAATCCCAGCAAAATCCCCAAGTAGAATTTTAATTCCCCTCTTAATCGTCGCGAACATAAATTATTTGACAATTACCGAATATATCGCTAAACGTCCCATAC
>NW_011887909.1:126446-137080 GCF_000806365.1 Fopius arisanus | reverse complement strand
CTAAACTTAACCGTTAATTAATTTCTGGCAATCCGCCGAGATAACGACTGAATCTACCCCGTACGACCTTCCACCCGTAATCAGTCTTTGGCAATTCGTAAGGGTAGTGACTGAATCTACCCCGTACGACCTTCCACCCGTAATCAGTCTTTGGCAATCCGTCGGGGTTGTTAATATTTTTACCCCGTACTGCCTTCCACCCGTACCAATCAGCCCCTTAAACCCTTTCACCTGGAGCGCCGGCGTCTTTCGCCGGACCTAACCCGATCCTGAAACTCACCCTAACCTTAATCCTAAATTCCCTGAACCACCCCGGAGGGGGAAAATCCTAACATCGTCTAACCACCACCCATCTAACTCATTTCGAACCCACCTCGAAGGGGGAAATTAATCGTTATTTTAACGCGTACACATAACCGTTCCCCTCTCACTCTCTTTATTATTATTTCTTTTTGGCGATACTAACGGGCATACCCGATGCTCGTTACAGCCTTCGAGGGCGTCAAGAAGTTCTTGCCTAATATCTGTCCATGTGGTTGTATAAATTCCTTCCGGAAAGTATGAGAGATTTATGGTTTTGCTTTGACTTTTTACAAGTAGATTTTTCAAAACTCCGAATATGCTAGTTAAAGGCACTTGATCGTCCCAGACAATTTGGTAATAGGTGGTGCATTTTTTCTTTTGTATTCCAATTTCACCTAAACTTGTTTCTCCATGGGTAATTCCTTTGATTTTTTTTGTACTTTGGAAGCAGCTGTGTTCCAGAGTCAATAGGTTCTTCGGTGGGGGCGAGAAAACAGACCGTTGGTCCCGACCGTAGGGTTATATTGTCAACCACTTCTTTAACTTTTTCTGGTGATTTTTTGCTTGGGTCTTCTTTTACGGTGTCCCCTTCTGTATGGTTGGTAATTGTATTGATTTTTTCTTATTGCGTTTGTGATCTCTGTGAAGACCACTTCCCGAAATTTCTTTTGGCGTTTTTTCTATTTCCCGAGAATTTTTAGGAGATTTATCGCACGGTCGCAGTCGAGGGAGCTGTGGTACTTCGTTTGAAGAGGAAGGATCATTCTTCTCTTTCGGGTTAATTACTTTGGTTTTGCTTTCTTTTTTGGTCATGCTCCGTGTCAAAATATTGACTTTTCTTTCTTGGGTGTTCGGTCCCAGGGAAATCGTTTCGGTCTTCGTGCATACGATAGTTTCTAGCGAAATTAGGTGGTCAAGCGAGTTTTCTCCCTCGACACAAGGGTTCCTGGAAAGTGCGTCGGCGTATACGTTTGCACTTCATTGTTTGTACACAATTTTGTATTCGTACTAGGATCCGGCCTATGATCCGCTACAAGGGTGACTTCGTATCCATATAGGTATTGCCTAAAGTATCGTACAGCGAGAACGATGGCTAATAGCTCCTTTTCTATCGTAGAATAATTCATTACAGCTTTGTTCAAAATTCGTGAGGGGTGAGATAGGCAAGTCTTTCCAGACGGTCCCTTGACTCAACACCGCCCCTATAGCGTAATTCGATGCATCTGTTGTTATAATAAATGGGTGAGCGAAATCCGGGAAAATCGGTTCTTATATTAGTCGTTTACGAAGCGTGTCGAAAGCTTCTTGCTGCTCAGTTCGTCATTCGAATGGTGCGTCGTTTTTCAATAGGGCAGTCAGCGGCCGGGCTACTTTTGAGAACCCTTCAATAAAACGACGGTAATAACCGGCAAAACCAAGGAATTGTTTAATATTTTTAGGATTCTTTAGAGTTGGGAATTTTTCCACCGCTTCAATTTGGTTAGGAGTCGCGAGCACCCCGCTTTCGCTAATTATGTGTTCCAAATACGCAACTTCGTTCTTTAAGAACTCGCATTTATCCGGCTGTAGTTTCAAATTTGCGGTGCGTAATCCTTCCACTAATTTCATAAACTTGTCTCTATGTTCTCGTAAGGATTTTTCATAGATCACTACATCGCCTAAATATACGAACATTTCTTGGTCTTGCAATCCGGTTTGGTCCATCAGTCTCTGACACGTTGCCGGCGCGTTTTTCAGCCCGAAAGGAATGCAATTATATTCCCTGTGGCCGTGAGGCGTTGAGAAGGCAGTTTTTTCTTTATCTTCATTATTCATAGGTATTTGATGAAAACCAGATGCCAGATATAAACCGAAAAATATTTCGCACCGCCTAGTTGGTCTGGGATTTGGTTGATGTGCGGGAGGGGGTAGGCGTCACCGAAGATCTTCTCCTTCAGGCCCCGAAAATCAATAACTAGTCGCCGTGGTTTATTTCCTTGGGAATCATTGTTTTTGGCACTATCCATAATGGAGAATTATAAGGAGATTTGGAAGGCGGGACTGTTTCCGAATCCTCATTTCGTTTACTTGGTGCCTAACTTCTGCCTTATGAAATGGCGGGAAGCAATGTTGTTTAGTATTGATCGGCACTGAGTCTGTCGTGACGATTTTATGACTCATGACATGGGTGGAGCAGAGAAACTCTCCGGGTATACGAAAAACGTCCTAATTCCCGAGTTTCAGATACTAAGGAGATAATTTCCTGTTTCTTCATTATTAAGATGGTCGAGTCTGAGCAGATTTTTTAGTTTTTATGCGCATTCTTGGACGTTATGAGATCTTGTGGCGCGAGCTACGTGGTATGCCATCTGATTTCTTCCAACAATGTCATATTCTTCTAGAGTGACTGGAGAAGATTTAATAAGCACGGTGTTTGAGTTCGTATTGATTGCGGTTAAGAAAATTCATCCATTACAGTTTGATACTAATGCTTCTCCTATTAACTTTTTATCACCGAGCCCTAATCGTGGACGGTAACCGGATGACAGTGATTCGCGCGCGAGAGTTAAATATATCTGTTTCTTACTTCGAGGAGGTAATATAGTTATGTCCTGTGTATAGAAATCGACTTCGGTGTTTCTTAGTTGTAATTTTTCGAGTAGTAATTTGTTCTCGCTGATCGTGAAACAAGAAACGGAGTACCCAATATTCCATCTTGTTGGGTGCTGAGGTCGCTTCCGACGACATGAAATTGTGTTGGTTGACCAAAAAGCGGGAGTATAACTATCCCTTTAGTCAGTAGTCCAATTGACGCTATCCCGTTCATTTGAATTTTCCTTCATCTGTCGACTTCTTCATATCTATCATAAGAGTGAAGGGAGTCGTTTGCTCGCGTCTTCTCAAAATGATGCTAGGTGTATTGCATATGTTAACATTTACGTGGTAAAAATAGTGATTTTCTCGATAGTCTGTTTCACCACGGTCGCGCAATAAACCATCTTTTCATCTGAACGCGGGCTTGACGTTGATGGGCGAGGCTCGTTTCCCGACATGTTGGGTTCGGCTTCTATTACCTGCTGTCGTCTATTGTGTAACGAGATTTTTCTCGGTACTAGAGAAAACAGTAGTAAAGTCACTAGGCGAAAGAGATGACAGCTAACGCCGGCTCAAATAGCCGAGCGAAAGATGAGTAGAACATCGGACGATGGCCAATCAGGCCGCTCCGAATGTAAATTAGACCAATCACACAGGGGGAAGAAACGTGGTAGGGTGAGACCATGTTTCGGAACACTGTGATGACGTTGACGATAGCTGTTTCCCAATTCGGAAATCCACCCAGCTGTTTTAGGGAGTTCAGGGCCGACGTACAGGCGTTCCAACTGGGTCGTTCCGAAGGGCGCCGTTGATTTAGACCAGGGACCAACGTCTAGGTGAAAGGACTAGCGCCCCCGCGACCCCGTCGAGTTGATTGGTGGCTGTGGGGTAACGGATGACCCACAGTCGCTGAGATGCTTTGACTAGGGGGAGAAGGCCCTGGGAGATTTCAGGACAGTTCGCGTAGAGTGCTGGACTCGAGCGGATGTTTTAGGAGCTCGGGATCAGTTGGTGGCAATAATCCCTGCCGGGATTATGAGGGGTACGTGGTTCTAAGGAACCTTGGAATAGCGAGAGACGGGGACACTTATGTGTCCTTGATCAGTGCGATGGATTACTTTGAGGCTACGGACGAGAGTCCGAAGCTATAGAAATCCATGTCTAGGGCGAAATCCATGGTGTTGGGGTGGACTACGGGATGGGATTCCAGGCGTTTCCCGTCGGTCCGGTCGCACGCGCCTCAATGGGAAGTAACTCTAGTTCTGACTTGCGATGAGATTGCTATTACCGAGTTCTCGAGTTGGGGCGGATGTTAGGTTGGTGAGAAAGGTCTCCGGATACCTACGTCGCATGTGCCTCGAGCAGTTCGGTGCCCTGCGGGGTGAGAAGGATTCGCAGGTAATCTGTGTCTTGTCAGGGGTTGAGCCACCCCAGAGGAGAGAGTACCACGTGCGAGGGATGGTCACATCCCTCCACGAGGGTCTGGGGAATACGTTCCCCGAAAGATATCGTTGACGATGCCGTAAGCGCGGCAGAAGTTAGTGATTGAAGTTACTCGTACGTTGGTGAACCTCGTCCACTCTACCGTGTCATGCTGATGCTGGCTCGGTATTGTGAGACCCGCCACCGAAAATCCGCGGAGTTGACGAAATTCCTCCGCGGCTGGTTTTCCGTCAGGTTTCCCAGAAAAACCTGGCTGGCGCCGAATAGTGAACGATAGAGGCGGCAGCCAGAATAGTTCGAGGAATATCCTGGGGTGTTGACCCGGGAAAAATACTCTTACAATTGTCTTCGTATTTCTTTTTCTTACATTCGTGAATTGAGTGGCCTTTGTGATTGCAATACGCGGACGTTAAAGAATTAGGAAAACCGTTTTCCATCCAGCAAAATGGCTCCGTATGTTTTGGCCGCTTACAAAAATCGCAGAATTATCGTTCCTGCATCACGTTCACTCTTGGATTTTCCGGTCCTTTGAACTGACCCTTGCTTTTGAAGTTAGTATTTTTATGCGGTTCCGGCCGACAATTTGTTGAAGTGTTACCGTGTAATTCATCCCGGGATTATTTCTCTTTTTCCGCTTCAATTGCTTTAGGACTCGCAGAATCTCAATTCAGACATCTATGAACATTGATTTAATTTCAATTCTTTAATCGCGTTTTTTAGTCCGCGGATAAAAGATTCAATTGTTTCTTTTTCTGTATCAATTTGGAAACTTCGCGGAGAGCCGCCATTCCTCAAATATGTATTTAAAATGCTGATTATTAATTGACCTGCTCTATTCCCGTATACGACCACGTATACGTATTTTTCCTGTATTAGGCGTCCGAGCTTTCCTTGCAATTGCGCTAGAGATTCAATAAGATCAAAGCAGTTTTGCAAAAATGTCACCAAATCGTTCATTGAAGTAAATTGCCTGCCTTGAATCGCATTTTTGGCTGGACTGCGTAGTTTATTTCTGACTCATTTAGTTAGATTGGATTCCATGTTGGGATCCACCATATTTTTTTCTCCTGCGCATCCATCGGAAAATTCGGTGAAACAGGCGGGGTCTCCCTCGAATATGTGTATGGCCGAAAGGGCGTCCTGCACGGTAACGTTAGTCCCTTGCATAATGGTATAGGGAGTTGGGACTAGTCCCATAGTTCTGAACCTCTCCCGCTGTCTTTCCCCTTTAAAAGATCGGTTACCGGGTTCACCCTTTTTCTGATTTCCGAAAAGTGGGCCAGTATATCGTGGTAAAAATTGGGGCTGTCTTTCCGATTCTATCGCATTTGTTGCCGATGGTCTTTTGGGAGGTGCGTATGGATTATTTGGTTTTGGGCCGCCTTTATATGTCGGAAATGCGTAATTGTGGTATGCTTCAGGGTATAGCAACATATTTCCCGTATTCGTGACAGATGTTACGGCGAGAACGTCACAAAAAAAAACCGTTAGAGCACTGGGATGTGGTTAACGAGAGATTTGAGAAAATAATTATGGCACTGAATTTCCAATTAATTCAGTGTAAGACTGTACCGCACGTTTGATGAGGAAAATGATTTTTTAATAAGGCATAGATATCTTGTAAAAATCCAGCTTAGTGAAATACCGCGACGACAGATGAGTCGTTTTGAATAAAAATTGTTACAGCCATCAGTTGTTCCGTTAGTACACCTTTTCGATACCGTATCGGTGATAGAAATTATTTGTCTGTTAGTAACCATTCCAATACTAGTGTTACCTGTTGACGTTCACTTTTAAAAATAGCAGCGGTGCTTGAAATTGGAGTAAATCGCGATGCTTCGATTAAAGTCTGATCTCCGACACTGTCGGAGGTTGAAAGAAGGTGTGACGCGGGCGTTGATGCTGCTAATCTATCACTAAATTCTTCGTTTTAATTATCGGAGGTTGGGAAATATTGTCTGTCGTCACTTTCCTATTGCATTGTCGGGAGCTTATTAGTTTTTTTCACTTTTCGTGTGACTTTTTTTTTTGAATTTGTATTAGAAGGTGTTCGAGTTGTCCACTCCATTTAGTAGCGATGAGAGTGGGCGATGCTGCGGAACTGCTTCCTAACAGACGGATCTTGAAGAGTCAGCTTTAATCATGATCAAGGCCCCTCGTTAATAACCAAGAGTCGAAATTTTACTTTGGACTCCATGGTTGTGATTAAAGTTGCGTACTCGATCTGGGGTTGCAAGGAGAGTGGAGTTGTATGCTCGGACTACGCCCAGTGGTGACGTCAGAGGGCGGTCCGGCAGAGTTGCTCTCTTGAAGACTGGGCCTGGAGAGTTGAACTCGATGACGAGCAGGGTACCACTTGAAGAATCAAAGGTTTCATTTAGACTGACTTTATGTGGCGAACAACCGCCATTTATATACTGTTCGGGCGTGATTCCCCTACAGTCGTTGGCATTTTGAGATTTCATCATCCGATGTTTTTCGAGATATGGTGGGAGGCATCTTCATATGTTTAACAATGTATTCGCAAGAGATGTTGATGGGCGATGTACGCCCACCCTGGTGTTACCCCCAGGGTAACACGGACAAGGCCTGCCACAGGAAAGCGATCGACATAATTGGGAAACTTGCAGTGCTGGGAATCACGGGGGTACTTCGGACCTTCCCCACCGCACCGCTGGAAGCCCTGCTCTTCCCGGAGCCGCTCCACCTTACCATAAAGGAAGGAGCACTAACAATGGCAGCGAGGCTGCACTTACAGGGATCCTGGAGAGGGGCTTACGGTGGCCACGCAGCTACCCTGAACAAGGATGAAGACCTCTTAGAGGTACTCGCCCCTGGGGGAGATGCCGGTGTGGCTCCCTCACAGGAGCTTCAAAGTAAGCCTTGCCCACAGACCAGAGGGATGGCATCAAAGGTCTACAGAAATTCGCTCGTAGGGCACGGGTGCTGTCGCTTGTCCGCTAGACGGCTGCTAAGGCAGGATGAAATATGGCCGAAAGGCTCGTTTCATCGCCCGTTCAACGGGAACGACTAAACCTTCCACCACAAAAGTCAAGTCAGGTAGTAGATAGAAGAATTCAGATAATTGTTACAAACATCATTAAAACATGAAAACCAGGGGCCCCTATGCCTTATTCCCGTCTTCCTTTTTTTGAAGAGCGACTCAAAGTATGCATAGCAAGAACTCTTTTTCAGGATTTGAAGAGGACCAAAGATTTGCGTGAAAATCGTGAATCTCTAGACCTAACTTTACAAAAGCCTGATAATCCTGCTCTGCTGGATAGGATTACCACGTGGATTAAAAATTGCCTTGAACAAGCTGGAATTGATACAAAATTCACAGCTCATAGCACTAGGCATGCAGCCACTTCGACTGCAAGTGCTAAGGGATATATTATTCATATAACAGCTAGTTAGTCTGATAATTCTAAGGTTTTTGCAAAGTTTCATAAAAAAGTTTAATTTTGTATTTCTAATGACATAACAAATGAATAAGTAAAAAGTAGATAAGCGAAAAATCTGAAAAACATCAATCTCTAAACATTTACCAATAAAAGTCAGGATTATAAACCCGAAAATGAGACTAAGATATAATTAGAAATCAAACGAACTTATCTGTCGGTGATGTTCGATTGTAATTATATGGATGTCTCGATAGAAGCGATTGCAACCCACCCGGAAAAATAATTCTGGAACCCACCCGATTGTGGAATTTTTTCCTCGTTTTTATTTCTCTTCCACTATAAACTTCTAATTGCTCTTTCTAATTGCTCTCTAAAATTGTGACTCGACGTAGCATAAACGGCGGTACTACCAATAAATATCAGGATTGTAATCCCTTCGAAGGAGACATCCATGTCATTCAATCGATCGTCACTTACAGGTAAGTTCGTTTAACTTCCTATCAATTACGCAGCTATGTACTTTTCCTGCTTCCTACGAGAGCTTTTGTATGGCAATCGAATCAACAAACGAGCGTGCCAAGCTTGATGCCCTGAAGGGGAAAATATGTGAGGAATATGATTTTCGATATCAGGCGTCATCAAACAATGTGATCAGCAATCTAGCTGTCAAACTCGACTCCAAAATAACGGAAAAAATTCAACCAAAAGGTACAGATAAGCCTCGATGAGACAAGTCAGGTGATATCCACTGTTGTGTGTGTGGGACACCGGGGTTCAATAGTCCGGAGTGGCCGGTTTGCCATCCTGAGAGATTTCGTAAATCAAGACGAGTTGTTTGTCGTTCAAAGGTGTTCCATGTGTTGGAAATGCTGTTGACGATACCTATCCAGCCTGCCATGTGGCCCCAGAGGAGACACATGAAACTTTTAACTCTTCTCTAAAGAGTCACCAATGGATTTTGGATAGTGGATATACAGCTCACCTTTGTGGAAACAAGGAGATTTTCAGTGCTTTACATCCATCCACGAACAAACAGCATTTGTCGAAGGAATGGTAGTAGTACAATTACCTATTTCCCATCCGTAGGGCCGCAAAGCGATTGAACTACAGAATACCCATTTCGTCCCAGAGTTACGAACAAATTTAATATATGTTGCCAACGTTGCAGATAAGGTTAGAGCTGTGATTTTTACCAAAGATCATACTGTGAATGAATTGAATGAATGTGCTCTTTGATCATGGTTCTCCAGTACCATCCAAGGCCGAGGCTGAAGCTGTGAAGCGATGTGAAACATTCGTGATCGGAAAATGACCAAGTTGCCATTCTCTACGAGTGGTTCACCGACCCGACAGTTTCTCTAGATCGTGCATACTTATGCTGTAGGCTCAATGCGAGTTCCTGGGATCAATGTGACAAAATCGTTTGTCACTTTGACTGATGATAGTTCACTTTTGTAAGAAGTATACTTCTTAAAGCCCAAAAGCGGAGCGACTAAAGCATTCAGGTTGTATGAAAATCTGATAGAATATCAGACAGATTTCAAAATAAAGGCTGTTCAGTCTGATAGAGAAAGACAGTATGATAACTTTGAATTCGACTATTTACTGACCAGTTAAAGAATTGAGCGCAGGTACTCAGTAGCTCGAACTCCTCAGTAAAGTGGGTTAGGTGAGGAGCGGTTCCCGCCAAAAATTCTAGTCTGGTGCTATTACAACTGCTGCTCAGATACGTAATCGGTCCTGCACAACTGCCTTATGTGGCTCAACTTCATCCGATAAATAGAACGGATCGTCACCAAAATTGTCACCGATGAGGACCTTTGGTTCGGAAGTATTCGCACTTGACATGGATCTAACAAAACATAAATTTGCTCCAAAGTCCATCGATAATATTTTTGTTGGGTTTCCTTGTGAAGCTACGGATTAGAGGTCCCCGAAATTAGCAAGATGATAGATACTAGGGACGTCCGCTTTGTGAGAGTCAGAATTAAAACCGTCTCTCGGTGAAGAAGGCGTCGAGACTTTAATTGTACCATATGAGAATGAAAAACACTATCTGAGAGGGAAGATCTGAAGAGTCTCAAGATTCACGGCGTCGACTAGGGATAGTTCATCTAGCTCATCAACGTCAACTTCGCCGGCAGAGGAATCGATAACTCCAAGATGAAATGATGCTCGGCAGGTTCCCGAAAATATCGAACGTGCCTCAGATCGCCCAAACTTGATTCCTACTTGCTGTCCAGGTCGACCACGCAAGGTCTATAGGACAATAAGTGCCGCGATAGATCAACTGGCTAGGGGTTTACCTCATATTATTAATGTTCAGGACGATGTCTCCAAAAATACAAACGAAGAATTTGTTGATGCTTAAGTCTTGAGTCTTCATTCCTGGATAAATTTTCTGGTGTCTCCGAGGTGGAATTCCATGGCGATAAACGGTGAGGAAAAACCTGACTGGAGCAGAGTGTCATGTCGAGAACGGGTGACTTGACATTAACATTGATCCCTCGTTTAACACGCACAATTGACTATACCGAAATGATACCCAATGATAGTTTCAAAAGTAACCCATTTGAATCTAACTCGATCCCTTTTTAGCCTGGTATCTTTCAACCATGGGAACGGATGGGAATATTGCTGAAAAATAGGCTCCAGGTATATGAAATAATTGAAGGTTGTTCTAAACTTTAGCTGACTCTTTCGAGTCTATATTTTGTAACGTGGTATTTTACCAGTTACTGGTTCTCGACCGTTCCGCGATTTTAGAGACTTCCACCAGACGGGAAGTCACCTTCAATGGCGAGAGTTTTTGAGAAGAGAGGAGAACATATGTTTGATTATATTTTGTTTTATTTTAAATTATGCGCCACCGCGTTCCATTCTGAGGACATCGACTAGGATCACTGGACG
>NW_011887909.1:124426-125611 GCF_000806365.1 Fopius arisanus | reverse complement strand
CCGCGATATGATTAAATTAAAATTAAATATTTCCGCGATTATGATTAAATGAAAAATTAAATAAAAAGAGTAAAGTCAATAACCCTCCGCCACGAAAATTGGGCAACTCATAAAAAACTACCAACGACCTCAGTAGAATGTGCAACGCTGCATTCCACAGGGGCCGTTGAAACCCAAATTTCAGCAAACTTGCAACTTTTCTAGCAAGTAGAATCGAGTCAATGAACCCAAAATCAAGGAGGTGGAAATCACGCCACCTCCCCCACTCCAACCAATTTCCCAATTTTCGAAGGAAGAAGTAGCAGAGCCTCCCCAAAATTAGGCAGTCTGAAAAAACCCGCTCACGAAAGAGCTACAACTTCCTGGCGGAATACTTATTGGAATCGGTCCGACTTTGACTAATATTTCGGCGTTAATCTTTATTAAATATTCGGAGTGTTCCTGAATAATATAAGGGAACATAAATTAGCAACTGTTCGGGGATACTGCATCCTTAAACCGGGAGTAAATAAACTCTTGCATATTAAGGGAACAAGTAGTAACCGTTTGTGAATGGTGGGTGTGACTCAACATTAATTAATTGTGATTATTAAAAACTATCGAGAACCTAGACTCAATTTCATCAACAAATCCAATCTAAAACAACTGAGTGAAAGACAGGTACTCCACCTAAGTATCTGTGATAGTGTACTACCAGTCATCTGGCAGAGAAAAGAGGTGGAATCACCCCAAGAATTCACCCCCTAAAAATCATAATTGATCGCAGTGAGTAATTGATTCAACAATAAAACCTGAGATAGATCCATCAATGATTGTAAGGATCCTTTAACTATAACTATTTAATTATTTAACTATAACCATTTCTATCACAACCAATGTATGATCTAATTATCAATTTAAATAAATACGTAAATTTGATCGGCCTCCTATCTCGCATTTCATTCAACTAAATTCACTTGAAAATTACTGATAATATTAGCATCCGCAGGTAAGAACAAAAAGAAAATCCAGCGTCGTCCAAAAAAATTTCTAATTAACAAATTCCAGCTTATGAACAAAATTCAATGTCCTTCGACGCGAAAATTCTCCGGACATAACACTTCATTCAGTGATTTGGACTCTCTCTCTCATTCGGAATTTTAAATTATTTGCAGTTTATTTAAAACTTTGTTAGTTACGAATTTT
>NW_011887909.1:121675-123756 GCF_000806365.1 Fopius arisanus | reverse complement strand
GTTTTTAATGACCTGGCGCCTGACTAAATTTTCGATTTTATTTTCGGGGTGATTTGGTGCCAGAGGGCGGGCTGATGGACGAAGGGTTCCGTGAACCTTCGAAAATTACGTCGCAATTTACAAGACAAAAAAAAAAACAGAACACAAAAGAGAAATAAGTTACAAACAATATTCAATTTACCTGAAAAATTATTTGATTCCCTTTCGAATCTTTATCTTATTAAAGGTTGTCGCACCCCCAAAAAAAATGAGTTGACTTAACACACTTGACACAAAAATTATCACTAGTTTAAATGTTAAAATTTAGAAACAATTTATGAAGTTAAAGGAAAAATTGAAATAAGCCATAAAAGGGCGTACTAGTAATTAAAGGTAATAAGCCACGAAGTGCTTAATCAAACAGTCTTGAAACCTGAATGATTATGAAAATAGAGTTGGAACTTTTTTATAATAGTCGCCTTGGAAATAGGCTGACTAAAAGATTCAAATTTGAGTGAGAACTAACTCGATTCTTGTTATGCAAGCCTTTTTAAATGCTTGCTCGGAGGGTTGGCCTCAGAAAAATAAGGAAAGACAATCAGTGACCAATGACCTACGGCCTTGACCTCCAGTTTCCCTCTCCTGGTTAAAAGGTCCCAATGTTTCAGGGTTAACTCCATCCCTTCCACATTAAGATTTACTCAAAATATTGAGGCGTGGACGGACTTTCCTCTCACCAACTAACAATCAGAATTGTTTCAGGAGTTCCATGTTTCCCTCCACAATCGCTATTTAATTTATTGATTTAGTAAATTGCTAAAATTTCTAACGACGATTATTGAGTGTGGTTTCTTAATTTTAAAGTTCGATTGGTCGTTATAAAACCTGAGTAAAATCATTGAGTTGTACTGTTGAATTATATTTCTTCAACTTATCTACGTTGAGCTCTACCAGAATAACTACACTTTATAACTTAATTAAAATGTACTAAATAACATTTATTCCATTTATTAACTTACGCGATGTTTAAATTGTTAGAATCTCAACTTGAAAAATTTAGATTTATTTACATATTTTGAGTGACCGGCAAAAGAAGAAAAAATGCACTTGACTATGCATCAAGTGTCTGTAGATGATTATAAAATTTTATGACGGTCATCCGATCCTCGAACAGAAATCAAAGGACCGTGATGCAGCTGACATCTGTACCCAAATTTCCTGTCTCCCAGAGTGGAGACTTTTCTCGATAGATTAGGCCTACGTGTATGTCGTAAAAATAAGAGAGATAACTTCGTTGGACATTGAAAGAAAATTCCCGATCCACGGCCCTACTCAAGTCTATACTTTTATTACTTTACTTTCCGAGAAAACTCCTTAGGTTGTTTTTCTAAATGATAATTCATTTCCTCCAGATGGTTTCTCAGTTACCATGAGAAAGAGTATCATTTCGATAACACCAGTTTGTATTACTCGTATTATTATTCCTTGAATAAAGATGTAGATGTAATTAAACTTTCGACGGACGTCATAAAAGCTATCCTATACGAAATTGAAAATTTTGTGTCGAAGAATGACTTTCAAATTATTAAAAGGAATAATTCTGAGAAGAAAATTGGCTGTTGGACAGTTTTGACGAATAAATACAACCCCGCTGAATCAATTGTACACCGAAAGGCTCGACTCGTAGCGAACGATTATAGCCAACAGCATGGGGTAAACTATCACCGGACGTTCGCTCCAGTACCTAGGATGGACTCAATAAGATTGCTGTTCGCCTTACCCGCGAAGTTAAATTTGAATGTTCGGCAGCTTAATGTAGTGACAACTTTCCGGAATGGCTAACTAGAGGAAGAAATAATTATGGATTTACCTGACATGCTGGAATATTCACTGTGTGACGAGAAACTTATTTGTGCCCCTCCCCCTGCCCCCTGATACTTACGCTGTCATTAAAATAACTAGGCTAAGCAAGGTTAAGTTAGGTTACAAAATCTGTCACCGTTGGGCCCCACTCCCGAAATATTCCTTCCGCTCACCCCCCTTTCCCGTCGCCAGAGTACTCACCCAAGAAGACGGATGGAAAAGGAGACAACACCCCCCCC
>NW_011887909.1:119137-121619 GCF_000806365.1 Fopius arisanus | reverse complement strand
CCCCCCCCCAGAAAGAGTTGCGACATTCAAAAGGAGACGTTCCTCAGTTGACCCCCACAAAAACCAGAAATCGGAAAAGGACACTCAGTGACGAGTGCCCTCGAGGACCCCCCATTATTATGGACGATTGGGGAAGAAGATGCACGGATGATCGCCGACCATCACTCGATTTGCAGGTGCCCCGAGCGTTAACGTGTTTCGTATTAGAGAAGTGTTACAGATGTTTTGGACATATTTGTAGAGATTTCGGAGAGGCTTGAACGAGTTTTTTTGTTTGGAAAGATTGGTTTACCCGAGTGTTGTGTACCCTGGAGTGAGGAACAGTGAAGGAGGAGTGAGAGAAGAGTGAACAAAGAGCGGATAACCCGGAGGATTTTTCCGGCGTGAGCGAGAAGTTGGCGGCCATCGACCTGTTACTGCCCTGCCCCAACGCAATTGCCTTCAGTGAGCCACCGAAAACATTTTTTTTCACGTATTCCATGATTATCGTTAGTTTGCATTCGTCCATAAAGCCCCTATTTGCTAATATTTCATTACACGCGCTCTCCCTAACTTCTCCCCCTTTGTTTCTCAGTAGATTCTCCCCTTTGCATTTTTTGTATGATAGAATTCCGTGTTGCTGAAAGTTGGCTGGCCTTACCACGCACCCTCGAGTTAGTTAGTCAATAAAAAGACCCAGGAGTACTATTTGTTTAATTTTGTGCATAATTATTTTTGTAAATACAGTCGGTTTTCACAGTTTCCTCCCGAGCATTTCATTGCCTCTGCAACCCACTTTTTTTATATTTCGGGTTCTCCCAGTAATTGAGAAGTAAAGAGCTGAGATGTTTCTACATGATGTACAAGCATGCCGAACTGGGTGGAAGCTGAACCAGGCCCTGTATTGTCTAAGACAGGGTGGAAGGGAATGGACTAACTGTGAGACCCTGAGAGATATCGGTCTTCACCCATCCAAGGGAGAACCTTACCGGCATCAAATCCATAAGGATAACGAAATCCATCTATTCCTGATTTACGTCGACGATTTGTTGACTGTCTCGAACGATGATGATTTAGTTCGATCAAATCGAACGTCAACTGATGGTGGAATTTGAGCTAAAAGATTTTGGCCTCGCCAAAAAATGCCTAGGTCTGAAGATTCATCAAGGGAACGAGGAGATCAAGTTGTAACAAAAAGGATATGTGATATGTCTACTCAAGAAATACTGGATGGAAGGCTGCAACTCAGAGTAACCATCTGTGATTGGGGGACTGCAACAGTTGAATGAGAATACACACGAGTTAATTGGTGTTCTAATGTACATTAGTGAATGTCCATGCAAACATTGTTTCAAGGCTAGCACAAAATAATAATAATTCAACCAAGATGAACTGGATTGCTGCCAAAAAGGTGCTAAGATCTGGTACCAATGAGTGAGTGAATTACAAGAGTTACAAGACGACAGAAGAACATCTGATTCGATACTCTAACTCTGACTGGAGAAATGGTAGTCAAGATCGTGAGTCCTATACAGGATATATGTTTTTGTTTACACAGGATGGTGTTTTTATCCACTATTGGCAAGATCATGCACGTACCAAGCACATTGAAATCCGATTTCACGTCATAAGAAATGTAATAAAATGTGGATATCTGAAGCTGAAACATGTGCCGACAACATAGATGACAGCAGACTACCTGACCAAGTCGCCATCAAAGGATTCCCATTGAAAGTATGAGAAGATGGATGTATTAAATTGGATAAATCCAAACGGAAATTAATCAGACAGAGTAATGATAATTTGTCATTATTTTCTACATCTTTCGATGCTAATTCGGCTCAAAATGGAAAGAACGTGCTGACTTTACCACTCCAAATTCAAATTCAATTTTCATGTCATATGCACAATTACTATGGCACACCTACGTCACATTATCAGAAGATGTAATTCCTCTCTGTGTACATTACACTCAAAAGGATATCCACTTCTAGAAATGGAATCATTAGTTAAATCAAGATAAATTGAGTTGATTATGTTGAGAATTCAGCTGAATACGATTGGTCTTTCATCAAATCTATCGGAAAACTCTGACAATGATCATGACATAGCGGTCGAAGGTTATCGGCCAAAGCGTCTTTTCATCAAGTATATCAGCCTCCCACCCCTTGCATACCTATGGATACATTATCAGCCATCAACCTATATAGTTTTCTCGACCATTCTAGTGAGAGTATCTTAATCTGTTTGATCAACGAAATTCACAGCATAAAATCGTAGCTCACCCGTTAAATTCAACAATTGAACTCAAATATTTGTTGTAACGAGCATCGGGGATGCCCGTTAGGATCCCGAATAAAAATCCAAAAATGGAGAGAGAGAGAGGCAGTTGGGACGTAGGTTAGGTTTAGGGAAATTAGGATTTTCCCCCTTCGGGGTGGTTCAGGGAATTTAGGGTTAAGGTTAGGGTGAGTTTCAGGATCGGGTTAGGCCCGGCGAAAGA
>NW_011887909.1:110331-118117 GCF_000806365.1 Fopius arisanus | reverse complement strand
GTTTTACGGGGTTAATTATGGGCCCTTACGCCTGAATTTTTGTAGGATTGTGGGGGATGATGTCCCGAGCCAAATGGTTCAGGGTTTTCCGGAATCTGCCGAGCGGATTCCGAGTTGTGGATTTTTTTGTAAAGTTAGATTTTTTTTCGGGGATTTCTCCTCGCTGCTAACCGAGCAGCGAGGCATAGTGCCGTCTCTCTTGCTCTCTCTCTCGCTCGCGCTCACTCGTTTAGGGGTCCGATTCCGGGAAATTATCGATTTCCCGGGCGAAAATAATATTTCGGTTATTCCTCGGATTATCGCCAATCGATAATCCTTGAGGCCACATTCCGATGAGATTATTGGATATTAGTGTGGGAGTTTTAGCGACATATTCGGTAATGGTTAATTAGTTTATTAATAATATGGAATTAATTAATTAATTTGGTAATTAACTTAGATACTTGTATGGGACGTTTAGCGACATATTCGGTAATTGTCAAATAATTTATGTTCGCGACGATTAAGAGGGGAATTAAAATTATACTTGGGAATTTTGCTGGGATTCTGATAATTAGAGAAAATTATAAATTGCTAATAAAAATTTGGAAGCAGATTAGCCTGATCAAATTGTTAATCATTTATTATTATTGTACCGAATTTTTACATGAATAGCGGAACACGTAAGGACAATGTTTGTTGCATTAATTTATTTCTCGCCTCCCGTTTCTTTTTTTGATATTTTTCCCGATTTTGCCATAACCTTGTTCCCATCTACAATCCACCCCTCTCTCCACAACAGGCATACTGAGCGACCCGAGGACCGTCACCTTTCTCCCAAAAGCCTAATTATCCTTTCCGTTCCCTTCAGGTTCCCTTTTTGGATTTTAGAGACTAAGTTTGAGTTAAGATTTTAGGATTTCGAGGTACGATTTTCGATACAATGAATTTCGAGGTTAGTTAAGTTTAGGATTAAGGACTCTTTCCGGTTTGGTAATTCCGGTCAAAAATTACCTGGCGCCCACAAGGTTAAATTTTAGCAGGTTTTGTTAGGCTCAGGGGAAGTAGGGCGAAGGTAATGGGCATTTCCCATTCACCGGGAAAATGTCACGTTACATTGTTCAACTCATTAACACATCATAATTAAACGTACATCAACTAAATATCTATTGTAAATTACCGTATAGTTCGCATTAACATTGACCGCGCGTTTTCAATAAATTTATAGTCGTTGTGAGTGATAATACTCGCAAGTCTATTCAATTTATAAATTCAACCTAATTCCTGAACCATACCAGCCTACCCTATATTAACAGTTACCTCAACAAACAGATGGAATTATATCATTCATTCATTTTCTATATGAAACCCATCAATCCTAATACAAAATACCTACCCACAAATCAAATAATAGAAAAACTAGTCACAAACAAGTGAAATTGAGTCCAAAAATAACCGGGTCAAAATGATAATCGTTTGGTAAAACAGCTAGTATGGTGTAAGGCTGAATCCACATGGAGAAGGAGTGTACGTTTATCACGAGAAACAAGCGTGTCCTCCAATGCAGTAAAGAAGAAGAAGAACAGCGATTAGGAGGGGGATTGTTTCGAGAAAACGTCAACCAATGGGGGTAGTAACCGAAAGGGTTACCGGCAATATACAAATCTCGAGCGTCGAACGACGGCACAATCCTAATTCCTGTCTCAATCCTGTCAAATTCAACGATATTATCCGACAAAGTTCCCAGGAATTATATGTGCCTGCGTATGTCACGAGAATGATGAATTCAAACTTCGAGAATAATAATATTAACCTCGAGATTCTAATAATCACCATACAATTGAAATTTGAAAACCAAGACGATAGTAATTCCAAGTAATTTAGGACAGGCAAGAGTCGAGACTAGCAATAAATAGAAGTAGATATTTTGATAAGAGAGGTAAAGAAATCTCTGTAAAATAAATGTTAAAAAATGAAAGAAATGAGATGTAAAGAACTAAAGAGAAAGCAACTCAATAGACCGAGTCTAGAAAATTGAAGAGGTCAAAAAATCTCAATATACCAAAAACGGCGTCAGTCGTCATGAATAATGTGTTCTTTATTGTAATGTATGTAACGAGATTTTTGCGCATCCCATACATTAAAACAATGTTTGGATTCTGTGGTTCTCTCATCTGCTATCTCGACCCTTTGCGGGAATTTCTCGAAACGTCGAAGGGAGTGAGGACTGGGGCCCGAGTACTTAGAGTGTTAGGAGGCCTTGAGACAGGCAACAGCGCAGGGCGAATACATGGAAACATTTCCAGCCCATCTATGAGCGTTCCTGGCACATAGCGTAGGACTCATGCTGGCGTATGAGCGCTACATGTTAGATGAGGTAGGCATTCTCTCTCTCTCTCTCTCTCTCTCTCTCTCCTGTTATTAATGTTTCACAATGGTTCATAAGTATCTCGGTCCACAATCTTTTCTTTAATAAATCCTGCGACTAGTTAATTACAATCAGGCTGGATGCTGTCTTCAGTGGAGTCATTCCTTTTTCCGGACGCTGCCGCCACCACTGAGTCTATCGCGAACGCTCCTAAATACAGCAAGAATTCGAATTTTTCCCGTGACTCCTCTCCTGCTTTCCCAGAAGAAAATGGTATGCAGGGACTCCAAAAATCCTCCATAGAATCCCACGATGCATCCAGGATGAGTGGTAAAAGGTGGCTCAATAATTAACAATAAGATGCACCAATTATATTATGACAAGATAGACTCATGCCTCGCCAATCCTTGAATTCTCGTCTGGATTTCACATAAGCCGACGTACGGTCAACAAATAAAGTACCCCGTTGCCGCAGATAAAGGTCGCCAAAGGAATGTTCCCGTTGTTCCTGGCAACGGTCAGTACACCATCCTGTATTATTACCGATAGTCACGCGGTTATTCGTCAAATAGTTTTGTGTTTTGGAATATCAACAAGCCTCATCGGAAGGCGATCTATGATTATTCGCATATAGTCTGTAACACTGTTCTCCGACCTCGTCACGAAGGTCGAAGATAGCTATTACCTTCTCCAGTTGCTGTGCTCGCATCCTAAAGTCCATCCTAAACTAAATTACTGCGGGCACCAGCTAGCTTTTTATGGGCCAAAGCTAACGAAAAGCAAAGGATCCGAAGCATGGGTAGGGAGGTGGGGTGCCCTGCCTCACCCGAGTCCATAACCTCACAAAACCCGAAAAGTATCCTAAATCCAAAACAAGAGCAGGAAAGAACAGGACGAGTGGTGTTGGAACTCGTCCTCGCGACAACACAAAATACTAAATCCTCAAAACCATAAATTACAGCAACCAGAGTGTGACCGTACAACTATGCGCGAGAGGTTAAAGCCGATGACGAAGTGAACGGAAGCGGGAAGGCCAGGGGTTGCTCAGGATGCTAGGTCGTGGAGAGAGGGCCGGGGTGCACGGATACGCGAGTGTAATCACCGAAACCTAGACGCTAAACTTAAGCGAACAGATGGCAGTCCACGATACCGAGAACATACTTGCGGGAATCCAACGCGTAGAGGGCGACCTCTAGGAATACCTCGCCGAGAGCGCGACGTGAGATAGGGAAGTACCGGTAGGCCGAGAGGGTGGCGATTAGCTCACCCGATTGCACAGTATCGAGAGCGTGACGGACCCACTAGGGTAGTCACAAAATTAGAAAGTATATCCAGGACGGGTCAAACTCTCACCCAGCAAACATGGCACGAGGGAAGTATTGCTCCCAGCCGGACATCGTCACCAGGGAGAGCGTCGTCCTCACTTAGAGAACATGCAGACCAATGCGGGGCAGTGGGAGCTTACTGAGGGCTCGAAAGAGAGAGCTGCCAGTGGTCCGCACGGGGCGCCAGCCGAAGCGGCTCTCCCGAGTGAGTGAGCAGTCTAGGCAGTATTGCTGATGCCCCCTACTCTCGTTACTTACACTCGCCTGAGAAGAACAGTCGACAACCGCCACCCTCCCATCTCTTGGCCTCGGCACGAACGACGGAAGAAACGAAGATAGGATAGTATCTACATTAATTCTTCAATATTCTACGATGATGAGATAATAGTAGTATGGGAACCACTTCGGCGCCCCCCACTCAGAGTTACTCCAACCCCACCACTGCACTGTCAGAGTAGCACGGCTCCAACACGAGTGAGCGGTAGGGTGGGAGTAACTGTGGATGCTGTGCGTCATAGTAGCTATCACACTGGGGAAATAAAAACACCGAATTTCAGGTGATAATTGTATATATTTTTTCCCAAAAATAATGACCCCATGAATTACATATTTTGCTTATGAACTACTTACATTTTTGATTCCACGACGTACAATTATAACCGCGGCCACTAAATAACTTCCCTTCGGGGGCGCTGCTAGCACGTTTTTCCTTCATAAATGCGTCATGATATTCACGCACTAGACGATCATTAGATATGAATCGATCAGTGAATAACGAATAGAACTTCTCAGTTGTAGCAAACATAGACATACAATGCAGAAAAAGTATACAGTATTGTCCACATACGCTTGACTCGTGATGCTGGAGCTGCTGGATGCTGCATATGAAGAGTTTACAGTTCTTTCGGAATCTTGCAGTGTGCTGGGGCACGATGGGCGGTAGCCCGAAGCTGTCGAAGTACCATCCTCTGCCATTTCGATCAACGTACATGGCGACCCAATGTTCTCCTGGCTGGGTGTGGTCATGTGTGTTCGCTACTATAGCAGTCGGTTTCGTCCGACGGGATGTGCGTGGGGAATAACGAGTTGTTTCGGTGGGGTAAAACGGGTCGTTTCTGTGTGACGTTTAAGTGAGGGGCAAAACGAGAATCGCGGCTAAATTTCAATGGCGCTCGGTCTGGGATACGCGCTCGCGATACACGTTCCCGTACCCCACCATACATCGGAACCGCGATATTCCGATCGGTGTGCTGGTGGGGTTATTAAAATCGATACGGTGGCGGTGGGGGTTCAAAATTTTTGACCCCCAAATTTTAATTTCGCTGCCGAGGGAGCAAGCGTTCTCCCAAAACCGCTCGGGGTTCGGATGCGCGCCCGGGCGGCGCGCGCGCACCACTCTATGGTCCCACCACTTACACACGTCAGAGCCTCGCTACGCAGGAAGGTGTGGTGGTGGGGCTATTAAAATCTATACAGTGGTGGGGGGTCAAAATTTTTGACCCCCAAATTTCAGTTTCGCGGCCGAGGGAGCAAGGGTTCTCCCAAAACCGCTCGGGGTTAGGGTGCGCGCCCGAGAGGCGCGCCCGCACCACGCTATGGCCCCACCGCTTACACACGTCGGAGCCGCGCTACTCCGGTAGGTGTGGCGTTGGGGCCATACTGCCCCTGGGTGGGGGGCGCCCAAGTGGTTCCCATACTACTGATAATCTTCGAGAATCGAGGAAGAAGAACAACCGGCAATGACTAGCCATTACTCGATATACAGCTGCCCCGGAATTCCGAAGTATTTTTTTCAGAATAGACTGGAGAGATTTCGTGTGGCGAGATTTCGCGTGAAGAGATTTTGTGTGTAGGAGAGCTGTGTGGAGCCCAGGAGTGAAGGAGGAGGGAAACGACAAGCTCAGGAGCATGGAGGAAAGTCAAAAAGGAGTTCAGAAAACCCCAAGGCTTATTGTGGTGAACGAGAAGTTTGGCGGCCATCACCGCCAGTACCTCCACGTTATTCCCCTGCTCCAAAGCGTTTTATCCTGCCCTTTAAGTTAATTTCTCCCCAACGGTAAGCCTCTTATTAATCCATTTGGTTTAAATAAGTCTTTTAATCTTTTATAGTACTTGGTGTTTCGCGATCGACCCCCTAGTAATTAATCATAATCTTTTACTCAAATCGGTCGACCTAACTTCTCCCCTCTTTTGTTTTTCCATTAAATTCTCTCCTTTGGTCTTCTGCAATTGTTCTATTACAATTGGCTCGTTGCCGCAAGTTGGCTGGCCTAATCCCTTCTCCTCTTTTTAATTTAAGAATAGGCCGAAAAATTTGTTATTTAAGCTGATTATATAAAAAAGAGAAACTGTGAAATATAGCTACTTCTCTACTAATTCACCCCGAGTAAATCATTCGATCTTCTCCCCTCTTTTCTTAATTTTAGGCCCTCCAGTGAATTTCTTACGTTAAGCGATTTTCTTCCAACCGCCTTAAAAGAATTCTGACTATCCCTTCATAACCTAGCATACTGAGCGATTCAGTGCTTCCACACGCGTTCCATTTTCATGCATCTACCACCTCGGCATTTCGCGAGAATTCTCAAGATGTCCTCACCTCGGTCCGGGGCGGAGGAGACAGTGAGGATCTCTGGTCATGCACTCATCTATTGGCAATTCATAGGCAAACTATCGCTCTTCCCTAATTGTGTCCATAACAACTAGGTAATAGCTTATTGGAACTTCTTGGAATTCATTATCTGCCCTGTCAGGAGTACGGGCGAACCCCAACGTTCTGTGCTCTCGTTCGTCCATGATCCGCACCTTTTGTGGAGGTGATAGCTTCCACCTCCACCGGTATTAAGAGATTTTCCTAATTGTACCTTGAACAATTAGGTTGCAGTCGGGTTTGTTGTTTTACCCAGACAAAAACAGCTGACGCCCTCCCGATAATTACGCGGATCTTATGGAACCAGGGAAGGTAACCAATTCCCTGGACTTTCGGAAGACTCCGGGAAAAAGATGTTGCACGCTTAAGAAGAGGAAAAGAGGAAAAATGTCGCTGAAGAAACGGAAAAGCGGGGAAATAAGCAAAAAATGGGAAATTTGAAATTTTCTGTCCCATCATGATTTTTTAATTTTCGAAGCTGACATGTTTAACGCGATTTTGGGGTTAATAATAATTAAAGCTATTTACTGGAATAAATCACGCTCTCTACCGTATCGATTTGGTCGATCCGTAGCTACCGATGACCAGCGTGGCTATATAGCTCGTCCTATCGCTCTACCTACCGCTATCTTTTGACAGCCATGAGGCTGAGCTAACGGAAAATGAGAGGAGGTATACCAATACTTATACCTCGAGCTCCCGCCTTGCTAGCGCCTATAGACAGCTATCGACCTTCCCTCGCTATCTAATTACCGATCCCTCTCGCTTTTATCGAGCTGATCTGCGATCGATCACTCTACCCTACCAACCTCCCGACGCTACCGGGGACCGAACACACTAAAGAACTCCGACCCTCTCTCCATGACCTAGCATACTGAGCGATCCAGTGCTCCCGCACGCGTTCTAACTTTACATCCATTAACCCTTGCCCCCCGCCACTTTGGTATTTCGCGGGAAGTCTCCAGAGGTCCTCACTGCGCCCTGGGGACGGGACAGTGACGATTTCTGGTCACACCCATAATTTTAACTTATCGGTCTTTCCTAATTGTGTCCTTAACAACTAGGCGGACCTTACTGGAACTAATTGTCTGTCCTGTTGCGAGAACGGGCAAACCCCACCGTTCTGTGCTCTCGTTCGTATGGGTTATCTGATATTTCTGTGGAGGTGCTAACCCCCACCTCCACGGCCATCTTCGGTCTTTCCTAATTGTGTCCTCATCAACTAGGCGACTTAAATGGTATTTCCTAATTGTATCCTTAATAATTAGGCGGCTGTCTGGTTTGCAATTTTACCCCCTTAAATGAGCTGCCGCCCTCCCGCTAAATTGGATGCCGCGGAGGTTACGGAACTGGCGAAGGTAACCAATTCCCCGGACTTACGGAACACTCCGGGGAAAACACGTTACACATGGCAAATAAAATGTAAAAAAAATCCTATTCAATTCATTTATCTATTGAATATTGCTT
>NW_011887909.1:96529-108041 GCF_000806365.1 Fopius arisanus | reverse complement strand
GAAAATCCCGGGCCTCTTTAATATTCGAGAACTCAAAATCCACAGAGCAGATTTCGGAAAACCCTGAGCCATCCGGCTCGGGACTCTACCCTTAACAAGCCTTCAGATTTTAATGCATAAAGATTCATAATTCGCCACCCTGAGCCAATTAATAGCCATGTGGAAGTTTAAAGGGGTAATTCACACTTGTTGCGCGTAGCCACTCAATGGTCGCCTCGATGGCGCCATGAGGGAGAACCACTAGCCTTTCGTTGACCGAGGATAACCTTTAAGCCCTAGTTTGCCTTAGAATAACCCGAAAAATCCCACAAAATCTCACTTGTACCCACCAATCGCACTGGGGGAAAACACACACCGAAAATGTCCGGAAAAACCTCACACAGTTCCTCTAAAAGCCACCCAAATCTCAGGGGCCAGCCGACGCCACTCCAGAGGCTCGGAAAACTTTATGGCCACCCGTAAATTCACCGGTGAGCCGCCGAAAAGGGGAAAAATAATTAAAGATAACCGTAAACCCACGGTAGATTTCCTGGTGATCTTCCTCTTCTTTTTCAAGACCATCCCGGAGGCCGCTGGTCGTCGGTGTGTCCTGGGTATCCCTTTGGTGGAATCTCTTCTTTACTTTCTTCTTCACTCGCGTGCGTGTCACTTCACGGTTAAGGCGTAACTGATTTTCGGAGGTCTCCAAATAACGGGGATCCTATTGTCGGAGAATCTTCGTATAACGGGGATACTGTTGTCGATCTTTTGCACAAAATGGAGCGATTATAAGAATTTCAGTATTATTTTTATATCTCAAAACCTATTTCATCAGGATAGAGGGCAGAGAGATCTTTCTTTCAATGGTACTTATATTGTATTTTGTTAAAAAATCCGCGGGATCGCGCTCAGATTAGTCATTTGGTCCGACGAATATACCCCGAAAATTCTGAGTTTTTACAGGAAGCGTATTTTGATGCTATGTTCGAACCTCACGGTTATTTGTTGTTGGGTTTGAAACAATCTACTGCGGAAAACTGTCGCTTCCTTGCAAACATTTACCTTACGGATTCTCCTCAAATTGTATATATCCCCCGATCAATGCGAAATATAAGAACGTATGCCTCAGCTGATAATCTACCGGTTATGCGTACGTAATCGGAAAGTCAGCACACAAAACGGCTCGTCGTCTGCTCGGCAAGAAAAACCCAATTTTATGACAAGCAATCCACCAGCTGATCTTAAGCTTATCGAGTGCATTTGCAAATGCGCATTGGATAGTCTTAACGGAAACGTTCCTATAAAACCGGCCGATAAGAAAAAAAGGTAAAAACACAACGTTCTTCTTCGCAAATTGGTAAAATTACATATAAGTTCAAAACATTAGAAGAAACTTATTCTCAACTAGAAAGGTGGCAGTTTTCTACCACTCATTCTCGGGCCCGTTATTAGTGCATTGGTCTCAAAATTATTTTTATATGGGACATGCGTGATATAAATACACGGCGGGAATTCGTAGGTTACAAAACTTTATAGACAGCACACGCACCACCGACATCATCAACATATTCTATAACAAACACATCACTACCACGTAGAAGAACAAGGGACAATAGTGATTCATCCTTCGATTCAAAAATACACGTATGGAGCAGACTTAGCTAGAGAATGCTTATTAGAATCATGGAGATCCTACCGGCTACTCGGGAGCCTCAAGGAAACCTTCATATGCCTATAACGAAACGTTTTCCCCGACTGCACAATAATGTCGACACGATAGACGACGTGTAGGAAACAGATTTGATTGATTGGCAGAAATAAAAATCATATAATGAAAAAACATAGTATTTATTATTCCTCATTGACGTTATTAGTAAATTTGCATGGGTAGTGCCACTGGCGGATAAAACAGGACTCGCACTTCCTGACGCTTTCAAACATACTTTCGCACAAGGGCGTGACACGCGGTCATTACAGACAGACTGTGGAAAAGAGTTTCTCGCTAACGCGGTCCAGCAATTATTTAAAAAGGAAAATATATCAAACCATGTTGTGAGAAATCCTGATAGGACGGCTACCATAGTGGATTCAATGGAAAGTTAAAGGAGCGAATGTGGCGCTATTTTACACATAGAAAAATATATCACTGCACTGATGTTTTGCAGTAATTCATAGAGGCGTATAACCAGACTTATCATAATAGAATTAAAATGATAGTAGCGTTAGTAACATCAATCGTCAGTAACAACAGAAAATATGAATACATCGCATGAGCGCCAAGATAAGAAAATTACTGAACGACCGTTTAAATACAGTCTGAATGATTATGTTCGCATCAGTAAAATGAAAGGAATCTTTGAGAAAGGATACGAATCGAACTGGAGCGATGAAATTTTCAAAATTGTCCGTGTTCGTCGTCGTCAATTATTACCAACATATGAGCTTGAAGATTCAGCGGGGAGGAAATTGATGGTTTTTCTATGAACAAAAACTAATTTTGTTCAATAAAGACTATAAGGAAAAGTGGGAAGTTTCCTTTTTGGACGTCGAAATCGTCAAGAAAATGATAAATAACATCGTGAGTACGCAGGAAAAGAGCCATTAGAGTCCAAAATTGAGATTGAGAGTCATTAAAGTTGAGGATTTAATTGCATGTTTGATGCTAAAACTAATGAGAATTGCAATTGCGTTCCACGCCTAAATCATGAAAGCTTTTGATTGCGTTTACGCCTAAATTCTTGAGAATTTGTATTGCGTATTTCGCCTTAATTTTTTTGAGAATTTAATTGCGTTTTCACACCAAAAAATATTGACTTTTTTGAGGTGTAGAGAAGAATTATTGCGAATTATCGCCAAATACTGGGTTAAAATTTCGAGAAATAAAAATTAATTATGTAGAGCTCCTTATTTAATCAGTCTGAAGCAAAAAAAAATATCGAGCTGAACGGTTAGACTTAGGATAAAATTCTTAGGTAATTGTGTAGGATAGGTGTAAGAATAATTGCAACATTATCGCTCAATTATAAGATTTACGGGGCAAAACAGGTTAGGGCTAGGGTTTCGGTGAACGGTGAGGAAGAATCAGTGCAACCATGAGGATCTCCTGAGGAGTCAGGTTGCTTGGGGTTCTTGGAAATTAAAGTTTAACGAATTAGTAAGAATTACTTATGAGGGGAAAATTTATTTAATTTGATTCGTTCTGATCCCGGGATCCCGTAAGAAACCCATCCTAAATACGTACCCTTAGTTAAAAAGAATTTATTTGACGAGAAAAACCGTTCATCATCTCGAAAGTAATTTGATTGCAGTTTTGCCTTACTTTACATTTCGCGCGCTAGGGAATTTAAAATTACTAGTGTTTTAGTTGCGAGACGGGGCGCTAACCGCGTTCCCGCCCGCCATGTTGCGAAAACGCCAGTTCGTTGTTGACATCGATAAAGATACGGATGCGTGCAGCGAGTCATCGTTTTTCGTGTTAATTGCGAGGTTCGGAGGATTCTTTGTGTGCCAAGGAGTTAGCGTGAGGTGTGAGGAACATTTAGAGACCAGGGAGGAGACAAATAGTCGGATATTTGCTGAGATACAGCCTGGAGACAAGGAAGAGGATTTGGGTGAGCATTACCATGCTTTCCCATTTCTTTTTGCGGATTTCGCGACACGAGTGTGTGTTAGAGTCGTTCTCACGTCTTCTAATTATTAATCAACTAATGATCAGTGTCGGAGAGCAGAATTCGTGCCTGTAGAGCCATTTTTTCCAAAAATATCCGTTGGAGAACATCGCGCCTCGTGTTAGAAATTTTCATTGTTCGACACGATGCGATTGCGTATTAGACGCCTCAGTTGCGAATTCTCGGTTACGTCATCATTTATCAACAATTTTGGGAATATTTCGAATAATTAAAATCATCAACTATAGCAGAGTCTTGTTTGGGATACCGAGCCGAGAACATCACTTGTTCTCTTGTTGCGTGAAACGCCGAGGTGAGAACCTCTCTCATCTCTCATCCCCTCTTGCGATTATTTTATGGCCTCTAATTGCTATTTTAGGCATTTTTATTGATAATTAAATACGTCTACGAATGTTAACAATTCGTTAACAATTCGTAACAATTTATTTCGACATTTTGTACAGTTCTCGTGCGTTTAGAGAATTCCTTTGAATGTCGTGTGGCGTGCCCGACGATCGCCCGCACATGGCCATGTTTTATGCTCAGTGAGCCTCCACTTGTAGTATGTTTTTGAGCAGGGCCATATCTTGGGCGCCATGCGCCCTGCGCCTTAAAATTTATTTACGGGTATTTGGGAATTACAAATATTGGGGTTATTTTCTCGAGCTTTGCTCCATTTGTTGGATTATGCGCTTATCGCCATCCCAGTTGGGAATAAAAATTACTTTTGAATTGCGGATATCCACCTGAGATTATTTTCGTGCCTTTTGGCCAAATTTGAAATTATTAGGATTTTGAGTAATTAAAATTTTTGGGTCTCTGCGTCCGTCACGCCTAATTTTGCATTTCTATCTCTCAACCCTGTATTGATAATTTTCCTATTGAATGTAGTTTTGGTTTTGCTCTTGAATTTAGAGATTTCGAGTATTTATTTTGGAGGTTTGCCCAATAAACGTATTTCCACCAGGATCCATCCCTCTCTCCATAATCGACCCCCCGAGCAGCTCGGGTAATTACCACCTTTTCCTGGGATTTCCTTTCGAGACTTTGTTTTATAGTCTTTGTTTGAAACGTAAAGGGAAAATCGCCATATTGGAACTTAGAGTAATCGAGCAAGTTCGGGCGACTTCGGGGCATTAGGATGTGGGGGCCAGCTTACTTAGAAAATCCGCCACAAGATCACTTAGTCTCCGTCTTTCAACCAAAGTATTTCAAATCTATTAACTTGCTTTAGACACTGTAGCGAGAAGTGAATTCGGGAGTCTAGGCGTTTCGCGAGAGAGTTAGAAATTCAACGGGGTTAAGTACATCATTGATTGAGAGTTTTTATAATCACCGCAGTGTTAGAATTTCACCGAATTGTGAAGTGAGATACGTATAGCGACAACTTCCACGAGGAAGAATTTGTATAACTCGTACGCAAGGCTCCCGCCAATAAACGACATCTCCAATAGATTTCGTGTAGCATTGTGACATTAGTTATTTTCTACGACCAATTATTCCACCTCTCCCAGATCCCGGCAAAATTCCTAGCGATTCCAAACAGTATTCTTTTGGGTTTTCGTTACCGTTTTGAAAATTGGGGTATTCCGGTTTGTTATTTCCGGAGGGACAAAAAATGACAGGCGCCCGACTTTTCATTTTTATCTTGACGATTTTAGATTCCAGGGGAAAAGTGCGGGGTACGTAGCCCATTTTATCCCCAGTGAAATTGGACATGTTACAAGACTCAGTCGCAGAACCATATGAAATTAAGGAAATATTGAAAATAAAAGGAAAGAACAGGCAGGTGTTGGCAAAGTGGCTTGACTATCCCGACAAATTTAATTTGTGGGTACTTGCCGCGAGTATGGAAAAATATATATTTAAAAAATAAATGTAAGTGGATAAGCATAATTTTTACATGATTTTATAGAGTGATAGTAACATGGAATATTTTCCGGATAAAACTGCAATAAAATTTTGTCCGCACCTGTGCCTGTACCTGTGCCACAACTGTCTTGGGAAGCACAGTATTCGGGTCTGCCAGACATCTCGTACGTCCAGAACTTGCCAGGAGAGGTATTACACTCTCCTGCACCTTGATCGCTCTCGTCGCCCTGCTCAGAATCGACTTGCTCCTCCGACTTTCTCAGCTCAGCCTTGGCCTCAGCAATCAACCAGACCTGCTCAGTCTTCAGGAGTACTCTCAGTGACTTATAATAGTGCTGGAGAGGTCATCCCGAGTACGCCAGCTGCTCCGTCACAGCAATGAGGAGTCATTCCCCAACGGCAATATCTTGCTCTGCTCATAGTTCTTCTCTTGATTCTCGACCTGCAGTCTTCCTCGCTACATGTTTAGCTCTGTTCATCAGCACTGATCGTCGTTCTTCTCAGCGAGTTCGTTTACTTTTGGATCCAGGTTCAGAATTATCGCGCGTCTCCGAGTCTCTCGTGCGTCAATGCAAGCTGAAGAAACAACATAGCTCAATCCATATTTCTGGTGGGGGTGAGTCGTTGTTTGGGACAACGTCCGGCGAAGTTCATCTCACGCTACAATCGATCTACTGAGCAGAACGCATTAAAGGTATAGCCTATTCTCTTCATCATCTCACGCCATCTCTACCGACCTTCTCAGAAGAGGATCTCGAATGGGATCATCTCAAGGATCTCAATTTAGCAGATCCGAATTTTCGAATGCCTGCTCCTATTGATCTGCTCATTAGTGCTGATATCTTTGGTCAAATCATAAAACCCAGCATTATCAAACAAGAGGTCGACGCTCCGGTTGCTCAGCTCACAAGTTTCGGCTGGATTGTATTCGGACCGACAGGGCCAGCGGTAGTTCCATCTCGACTTGTTGCTGTTCTGACGGGATGACCTTGGCACATGAAGCTCAGGCTTCAGAAAGGTTGAGGGTCTCTGAGGGGCTTCAAGTAGGACCATCTGACATTCGCAGGGGCTACTACCTTCCTCATCATGGCGTAGTTAGAGAGAGCAGCGAGAAACTGAAACGAAACTGAGAGTTGTCTTGAATGGATCAGCGAAGACCAGCTCAGGGGAATCGCTCAAAGATATTCTCCATACAGGGGCCAAACTGCAGCGATGCATTTCGAATGTTCTACTCTGGACCAGGCAGCACAAAGTTATCTTCATGACGGACATCACTAAGATATTCCGTCAGATCAGCGTTCATGAAGATGACTGGCCTCTGCAATAGATTTTATGGACGGACTCGAATGTAGGATTCTCAACGTATCAATTGACCACCGTCACGTGTGGAACTAGATCAGGAGGAGGAATGCCCTTGGCAAAGTGGCATAGTAATAGCTCAGCTCTTCTAAGATGGCTCGATCCTGATAGCACCTCCAATGACCAGCGTATATATGAGGACTAACAGACCAGGATACTGAGATTATCTTGGCAGCCTAACTCTGACAACTTCGTCTTCTCAACCAAGGCATCGCGGAATTCGTCAGTCTCCAAGCGAATTCTTCTCTCAGAAATTGCTCAACTCTACGACCCTCTCGGATTTCTCTCTCCTGTAGTCATCAGAGGGAAAATGGTACTGCATAAAAATTTCGCCTTTTCGCCATAAAAAGTTCGCTCAACAAACTGCTCAGGGATACTGCTCTCTGCTAACGTTTCATTGCTCGTCTCAGAAAAACTCCAGAATCATCGTTAAAGACAGCTCTCAACCCTCGTGATATTGACCAAGCTCGTCTCTTCTGGATCAAGGCGAGTCAGTCAGTGCATGTCTCGTCTGAACTGATGACCTTGTTCAGAAGGCAAAAACGCAGACCTTCTCATCCTCTCAGTCGATTGACTGCTTATCCTGATCAAGAGGGAGTTCTTCGCGTTGGTGGACGTCTCAAGTTTGCTCAGCTTGATAATGATAGCAAACATCAAGCTATCATTCCGAAAGAGTCTCAGTTTGCTTAGCTCATTATTCAGGATGCTCATCTCAGAACTCTTGATGGTGGAACGCAGCTTACGCTTGGTCAGCTCAGACGGTCTTACTGGATTGCCGGTGGAAGATCGCCAGTAAGATCATTCATTTTAAAGTGCGTTCCATGCGCAAGACAGCGAGGAATCAGAGCTCAACAACTCATGGGTCCGCTTCCAGTTGCTCGTCTCACTCCTGGCTGTGCATTTCTCAATACAGGAATTGATTATGCCGGTATCGCTCCGCTCATTGAAAAAACGTGGCCATAAATCGTGTAAAGGCTGGCTCGCAATTTTCGTCTGTGTGGCTACGTCAGCGGGTCATCTCGAAGTCGTCTCAGATTATTTGTCTGACGGCTTCATAGCAGCGTATCGTCGTTTTGTAGCTCAGCGCGGGCTCTGCAGGAATTTGTTCTCAGATTGTGGAACAAATTTTCTCGGAGCCGACAAAGAAATTAAATGGCTCTTCTCAATGGCGTCCAAGGAATCGGACCAGTTTGCTCATCTCTTGCTCAACGATGGTACGCACTGGTTTTTCAACTCACCAGGTGCTCCTCACTTTGGAGGAAAGTGGGAAGCAGCAGTGAAGTCGGTTCAGTTTCATCTCAAACGGATCATCGGAGAAGATCTGCTCACGTTTGAGGAACGAACGACTTTGCTCGCTCAGATTGGAGCCGTGCTCGACTCTCGACCATTCGAACCGCTCTCGGAAGATCCTGACGGTATTTCAGCACTGACTCCAGGAAACTTCCTAATTGGACATGCTCTGACAGCTCTGCCTGAACCTTCTCTGGATCAATTGAACACCTCACGATTATCTCGTTGGCAGCTTATTCAACAAAAGCTTCTAAGCTTGTGGAATCGGTGGTCCACCAGCCATCTTCAACATCTCCAGTCCATCTCCAAGTGGCACCACCCATCTCATGACAGCAAGATCGGCTCACCAGGGTGGTAACTATAAAGAAGTCCAGCTCTACTCTTCAGCGGCCCATCGCTAAGCTCGCCCTCCTACCAGTCTCGACCAGCGACGCTTGATCTCCAAGACCAGATCATGAAGATCTCCTCGGGAGCATCAGGTTGCTCATCGTTAGTACGTCTCCACAGCCGGGTTCATCGCTGCTTCGTTCTTGATCAGACCTCGATGAGGATTTACACCCTTCATCTTGGAATCTGGGTGGGAGTGGAAGCTAATCAGCCTACATCTGCGGAATTTACGCATCCAACGATTCTGGCTATGCTGGCAGTTGATCGTCGCCGATGTACTCCAGTGGTGATATTGACCATCGATTGACTATTGTCCTGGCTCGGTTAATCTCCTTTATGTTCTAGGTCAACTCATTAACGTCAGCAGTTGCTGATGGCTGGGGAGAATGTTCGGCTTTAAACCGAATTTCCTACTCACACGCACGCAACACTCATGACCCATGACCCACTCAGCTGTTTCACTCCCTCACCTCAGATGACTAGTGGCCTTTTACCTCTGACACCTGAGGCGCTACTTGATGGACAGGTGTGATTGACCATCGCTATCATCGACACCTCCCACCATGCGGCTTATCACTCTCTCATTTGCATATCGTCGTTCGAAAGTGTTGACGTGTTTTTCGCAGAACTTCGCTTTCTCCATTGATTGATACGCTCATTATTAGCCGTTCTCGGAAATACTTTTATAATTCTTCGAATTATATACCGTTTTTGTTCAGCTCATTTATTGTGACCTACTCAAGTGGTAATTAGTGACTTTATTGACAATTAAAAGTTGACTTTTTGTAACCAACGCCACGCGAGTGTTTTTTGATGCTCTCCGCACTCTGGGTATATCTCATCCATCGCCTAAAAATATTCCTCAAACCAGATCCCGCATCGAACACTAAGCGATGTCGTGGGCCCAGTAAATATTTGATTGCATTCACTTTTTAGTCAAATCGATGTTGCTTCCAATCAAAAATTAGTATCTCCACCGTATAATGCCTATCCAGACGGAGCATACATTGAAACATTGTTAAATAATGGTTAGCATGCAAAAAACAGTCACCTAGAGAACATACTATTGTCAAAAGACACCACAGGGTCCGTCGATCATCGTGTAGAACAGCTAGAAGATACAGCAACTAAGAAGAAGGTTTATAACTACAGGATTGGAAAGCAATGGAAAATGACAAAGGAAGGAAATGTTATAGAAATGGTTGGACACGTCCACTATGATGTACTTAATCAAGATAAATTTCCATTGAATGGTGTTGCTGTGCGTCTGGGACTAGTACGGTCTACAGCAGGCATGGGCAATCTCCAGGTAGCTCGAAGCAGAGCCATAAATTCGAATTAGAAATCCAATAAAGTTTAGAACCATTTCAATAATAAGGGCCTTAGCACTAGCATAGTGGGGGCAGTAGTGGGGGCTTCACAGGTACTAAGGTGGGGAGTGTCCCATGAAGCGTCTGGCAAAGATGAAATTGGAAAAAATGCCTGTCGCAATTAATAAAAAATAAATGAAAAATCAAAAACTGAACAACCATTTCCTGAATAAGCTGATGTGAGAATTCCTCTTAATTCTGAATCATATTGCTTTAATATCTGAGTTCAATTTGAAGAAATGAAATGAAAAAATTTCCAACCGGTACAAATTAATTCGATGTAAAAGAAAATATTTTCTCGCACCGATTCAATAGTCTCATTTATCGAAAAAATTTCCGCCAAAAAATTTGACATTTTCGCAGAAAATACTTAAAAGGCTTTTCTATTAACTGGCGCAAGTAAAATTTCAACTAGTTGGCTAAGCTATTTGTTATGAACAAAATTAAAAAAAATAGGGGTCTCCCGGCCGTTGGGATAAATTGCGTTATAATTGCGTCTTCTGCCTCTTTCTTGCACATATTGTATTAGAGAGAAAGGTAGATAGACTGATGACGTTTTACAAGTAGAATTTCTCCTCCGGAAGGGTAAAACTTGTCGCGCATCTGATTATCTTTTAATGCACACAATGAAAAAAAATTGAAATTTTCCTCATCGACTTATTTCTCTGCTTTTCCTTTACCAGAGTCTCATTTCTCCTCTTTTCCTTTTCTTAAGCGTCACCCCCATTTCAGTTGATCTCAGCGGAGGAGAAGGGCCTTTACGACTTGGGTCATAAAGGACAATCACCCGATACAATGGGCTTTTGTCTACCATTTGTTACACACTAATAGAGGTCGGGAGCACGACTTGCTCTCAGAGCAGAGTTTGCCCAGCCCTGGTCTACAGATACATTTTGCTTGATTGATAGAAGCAATAAAAATTATAAAATAACAATTACGGAAGCCTCTTTGATAGTGAGAAGAGCAAAACAAAGCCCTAGTCTTCTGCTTGCCTGTGCCAAGACTTTAGCCAAGACTACAGTAAAGTATCCAATCTGTTGAAAACGGGTAGTCTCAAAATTGAGCTGCACTTTTAAACAACCCTCCAAAGATAACCGCAGATAAGAGCTACCCTAAAGAATTAAAAATGTCGGCAATTTAGAGATGGACCACCTCAGCCACGGGTTTGCCTTGTAACGTGGTATTTTACCAGTTACTGGTTCTCGACCGTTTCGCGATTTTAGAGACTTCCACCAGACGGGAAGTCACCTTCAATGGCGAGAGTTTTGAGAAGAGAGGAGAACATACGTTTGATTGTATTTTATTTTATTTTGAATTATGCGCCATCGCGTTCCATTCTGAGGACATCGACGAGGATCCCTGGACGCCGAGAGATGTCATCGAACTCCTAATTTCTGATGATAACTGGATTTTCGATGTGGCCGATAATGGAGCCACAATCCAGCTATCAATTACCACGGAAGTGGCGTATCACCAGAGCACGAGGTTTCGCAATTAATGGAAAAATAGGAATAAGTTAATCAGGAGAGTTACTATTCTCTCATGGGTAGTAATTAACGCACGAATAATGTTGTAATTTTAGGGATG
>NW_011887909.1:81314-95774 GCF_000806365.1 Fopius arisanus | reverse complement strand
CGAGGTCACGTAGACCGATCGATTTTCACGTTACTGTTTCGAGTCATTGAATTTACTTGACTATTTCTGATAAAATATTTCTGATAAAATTTTCTTGACTTTTCTGACTAGTGACAATTGAGTTTTGTGACTCAGTTGTTTTTCAATACTTTAATATTTATTTTGACTTATGTGACTGTTTTACTATTATTTATCTATTTTTTTTATTTATTAGACTTCAGAAAATCTTCATTTAATAATAATTTGACGATAGTGACCAATTTAAAATTATATAGAGTGCACAGTAACGAGTGGTCGATTTAAGGGGATTTTATTTTATATATCTTTTTTTATGTATCGACACTGATTTTTTTTATAAAATATTGTTCTCCCCGACAATTTTTATTTTATTTATTTTTTTTTTGCTGAAGATCCCAGTTGCATCCCCTTTCAGCTTCCGATTTTCTAAATCTCTACGTGTTGAGCTACTGGAAAAATTGAGGCTGAGAGCGGAGAAGGATTTCGATACGGCGGTCATTCCGTTAAAAATTGACGTGGCGCCTAACTGATTTTTCTGATTTTTTTTTTGGGTGTTTTGGTGCCAGAGGGCGGGCTAATGGCCGGAGGGTTCCATGAACCTCCGAAAATTACGTCGCAGCCTATATCGACAAAAGAAAAGGCAGGCCAATAGGGAGTACGTCTGCCCTGAGTGCTTCCGCCCATTGGCTACCGGGGTTTGGCCGGGACCATGACGTCACCTGTACCCCATACCCAACGAAAGTTATGAGATGGCTTCCAGGAAATCGCACAATTCACCAGATGATTTCTTGTTGTCCAAATAAGGGGACATCTCCAGCCTCAAAGGGTCCACTCCATTTGACATGTGATGCTTCTAATGAAGAATAGTTATCCATCGTTAAAGGAGGTGTCAAATTTGTGGTGCATGAACGTCAGAAAGATGGGTAAACATGCCACTTCTGACATTAGACGAACATTAATTAGAGAGAGGCCCATGCGCGCTCGTTCCGTCTCTTTGGGAAGCAGCTCTGCAGCATCGCCCACTCTCATCGCTACTGCATCGAGTGGATAACTCGATTTTCTTCGCTACATCACATCGACGAGTGTCGCGTGACGCTGACCCCCCTAATCGCGCCTACCAATCGATCGGGTGTCGATTGGTGGATCCGTCTACCCTATTATGGGCCAAGCCCATATATCACCCTTCGCGGGAGAATTAATTCAAATTTGAATTAATTCGGATTATCAAAAATTTTTCCTTCCGCGGTATTATTTTCTCGGCTGATTCTCCTGGATTCCTGCGGCTAGAAGACCTTAAGCACTAACCTTAAACGTAATATTTTCATTCACGGACCCATAATTTTATTTTAATTCTTGGCAATCCGCCGTGGTAAGGGCTGGATTTACCCTTTCACCCGTAACTAATTCTACAGTTTTTGGCACTCCGTTGGCATGAAGGCTGATTTTATCCCAGACGGCCTTCCGACCGTAACAGCCCTTGGCAACCCGTGGTATTTTTCGTGTCCCCCTACGGCCTTCCACCCGTACCAACTAACCCTCAAGAACCCTTTTATTTGAAGCGCCGGCTTTTGGGCCGGATCTAACTAACCTCGACCTTGACCATAACCTTAGCTCTAAAATCACCCTAAACCACCCCGAAGGCGGACAATCCTAATATCCACTAACCCCAACCTATTTAACTTATGTGTGACCCACCCCGAAGGGGAAAATCAATTGTTCTATCTTTTATCTAAATTTTTATCCTCGCATTCTCTCTTTTTATTAATTTTGTGGGGCATACTAACGGGCATCCCCGATGCTCGTTACAAGTGATACAAAATAGAACTTAATAAGGAAAAAATAAAAAAAAAAATTTTACAACTTTTAAGTGTTTTTGATGTTTTTTTTAATTTTTCAAGAGTTTTAAAACTATTTCAAATTTAAAAAATTGAAAAAATACGTTTTTTTAATTCATTAAAATCAGGGAGCCTTCTAATTGGCTGGGGACAGAGTCACCAAGCCTAGCCGGTTTGACCATTTCTTTGTAAAATCATATCGAGAATTATCGTCTCCCTTCTCACGTGATTTCAGCGTTGCAGCCTAAAAGAACTGAATGTATGTATATTTTCGACTTGGGTATTTGAACATTGAAGATATCAAAAAGGTGACGAGACAATTTATCATTCATGTATAAAACCTGGCGCATTCGAGGGGGGCAAAGCATATATATTTTATGAGAGTGCGAAGGGAAAAAAGTCGTGGCCTTATTCGGAAGAGCCATCCAGAAGCACTATTCAACCGAACATTCACGAGCAAAAATTGCAATTGTTTCATTGGTGAGATTCCAAAGGTGTAATCTTCTATGAAATTCTCGAACAGGGGAAAGCCGAGACAATTTATCATTCATGTATAAAACCTGGCGCATTCGAGGGGGGCAAAGCATATATATTTTATGAGAGTGCGAAGGGAAAAAAGTCGTGGCCTTATTCGGAAGAGCCATCCAGAAGCACTATTCAACCGAACATTCACGAGCAAAAATTGCAATTGTTTCATTGGTGAGATTCCAAAGGTGTAATCTTCTATGAAATTCTCGAACAGGGGAAAACTGTCACTCCTAAGCATTACCAAATCTAACGGATGAAATTGAGTACTGCTACTGAAGAAAAAATACCACGTACTGATGGTGGTTGCGGGTAAATGATTTTGCCGAAGAACAGCGAGCAGCCACACATGGCAAAAGAAACCCTATTATCCGATTATTCCTACGTTGCGCCTGCAAAATTTCCTATATGCGGCGTATTCTCCAACCTTTCTGCTACTCACTGATAACTGTTTCGAGCGCTGCAACTTAACCCAGTGAATCTACAGTTTCAATCTTCTGACGAAGTCCGGCAGAGCTTGAGGAATTTACACCCCCAAAACCAGCATTTTTGGAAAAAGACCGAGAATGGAATCACACACCTAATAATTCATCAGTCTTCTGATAATTTTTAAGCGGAACATCAGATTCAATTAATGTTCATATCGACTAAGTACTTCCGCTGAAGAAATGTTTTGGAGATTATGAATGGTATGCAGTTAAATCGCCGCGACATCGCTGCGTCTGTAACTCATTAATGGGTGCGAGTGCTTCCAGTATTCGGGAGAAGAAAAACCTGATGCTTCTACATTTGACGTAAAAGGAATTCAAAAAAGAGCATATTGATTTGTGTGCCGTGTTTTGGTCAATTATTCAACGAAGGCTGTGATCTTGGCCGGGGAATTAAAATATAATAATTCCCGGCAAAGGCACGATATTCGGGAATCTACAAGAATCTGAGAAATTAGGGGGAATTTCCTTTCATTTTAGGGAGGACCAGAAATAAGAAGAGGGCAGTGGGGTGCGAATGATTACTCAGGAGAAGTTAACTCAATTGAAATTCTATATTGGTATCCTTTTGATAACAATTAACGCAAAGAGAATCATCCCGGCCTTCCATAAAAAAAATAATTACGAGCGAAGGGGTAAGGCCAGCCAACTTGCGGCAACACGGAATTTTATTACAAAAAGAAATGAAAGGGGGGGGGGGGACTCTACTGAAAAGTAGAAAGGGAGAAGTTATCCTTTCAATACGTTTAAACTTTAAACTATTTTACTTTAACTTTAAATTATTATTTGAGAACTACCACAATTTATTTAGTGGCTCACGATGGACGGTGGGAGGCGCTTTAGACTTGGGGGAATCGTTGTGGATCAGAGGTAACAGGTGGGTACTGACGTAGACAGAAGCCTCTTTCTCTCTCCCGTTCTTTTTCTCGATTCTCTACCTGTTTCCTCCTTTCGTCTCTCTTTCTCAATCCTGCATGCACTTCACTCGGTTCCACCAATATCTGAGACACCCAAAACTCTCCGAAAATTTTCACTGAACTCTCCAAAATTCTCAACCGAAAGCACGGCAAACTCCGGGGCAGCTGCATTACGAGTGATGGCCGTCACTCATCCTCGCTTTTTCTTCCGCGATTATCGGCGATAATCGGGGTTAATCGGGGGCAATCGTGATTGTGTGTCCTTTTCCCATCCGTTGTCCCTGTGCGGTCAACCGAGGGATGCCTCCTTCTTCCAGGGTCACGTGGTTTCCAGTACGTTCGTGGGGAGTTTTCTCCTTCTCCCTCATGCGCTGGTGCAGTTGTGGAGTGCGGAGGCGACGGCGAACGTCGGACGGCGCGAGGGGGCGGGGTGTTCTTCCTTGCTGCTGTAGTTTTAGCGCGAGTACCGTTGCGTGAGGGAACGGGGGGGAGGGAGAAGGAATCATTCGGGAGTGGGGACCGAATGGTGACAGGTGTTCTAACCTCGCTGGGTATCCTTCTCTTTCCGTAATACTACCTTACTACAACTTATTTTATATTCATTAGGGGGCAGGGAGAGGGATGCAAATAATTGCTTCGTCACAAAGCATAACGTTTATGGAATCACAAAAATCGAAAATTACTTGTCAACTTGTTTTTTGTCGACTGTGTTACTATGGGCTCCTCTACAGTATAGAAAAATGTAAAAAAAAACAATAAAAATAACGCATACCAAATATAAAAGCGGCAGCAATTCAGGCGTTTTCGAAGGGTTACGTTTACATGAATTTATCAATTAATGGATATATTAATTCAGGATTTCATGAATTGAATGAGTATTATAATTCAAGATGACAATTACAGCAGATAGAGAAAAGGGGAAAAATATCACTAAGTGTGATACAAATTGTGCTGTCAGTGATAACAATAATACTTTTTTTTTATTGCCGTTTATACAAAATAGTCTATTAGATGACATTTATCTGTAGTTATCCGATAATAGTTGTCCGATTTCGACGTTTTCGAGGTTGGGAAGTATGTACTACCATTTCCCAGACGAGAAATGGTGAGAAGCAGTACGGAAAAATAATTTTGTGGGGCAAATTATATCATAGCGCAGTTACAGTGACACAAAAATATGTGCCCGTACGCAGTTGTTGACGGAGAAAACTGTACTACCACGTATGAACCTAGAATAACATACTGTGGTGTTTAAGCATATTAGAACACTCACATTCTATCTCATACCTGAAAAATGCATGGTAATGAACATTCCTATTCGATAAGTACTTGAAATGATGATAAGCACCTATAATTTTGCGATTATATATAATTTGTATTCTCCTGAAAGGGTCTGCAAAATATCTCCACTTCATGGGAATGTCGAGCACTGGAAATGGTTCCATATAAAAATCGAGGCATATTTATGTTATGCTCGGTGGATGAAGTAATTCAGATTTTGGAAGAACATCTAGTTCAGCTGTCAGCAATGAAAGCAACAAAGTATGTATTGCCAAACCTATCCTGATATTCTTTCTATCGCTATGGTAACTTGTAATCTACCGTTCTGTCTCAATATTCAAGTTTTGCTCAACCATTTGAATTTGAAGTCGAGCAATGGGAAAAATCATTATCGACTGTTTACGAAGTAATTGAGACTGTTCTTCTGGTTCAAAAGCAGTTTACCTATTTGGATAGTATTTTCAACTCTGAAGATATAAGAAAACAGCTGCCGAAGGAAACTAATGACTTTGATAAATCAACTATAGCATTGAAAAACATTACATCTCGCATGGGAAAAACTACGAAAGTTCTGGCAGCTTGTTTACAGCCAGGTAAAATAATGAAATATCGTCATAGGAAATCGCTCCCTAATGAGCTTTTTCTTTTTCAGCAAATCTAGTTGATATATTGAAGAAGTTAAGCAATAGACTTACATCCATTGAACATATATTGGATGGATATCTAGAAACTAAACGATACGCATTTCCACGATTTTATTTTATCTCGAACGAAGATTTACTGGAAATTTTGGCGAACTCGCGATATCCTGAACTCATTCAACCCCACATCAAAAAGTTGTTTGAAAATATGAAATATTTGAAATTATCAAAGGTATTGGCGAGTTGAAATAAGTATATTGATTGCTGATGTATCAATGACAGGACATAATTATTTCGATTACAGTCAATGCCAGGTAGATTTTTAGCAGAGGGAATGGTATCCTCTGAGAGTGAATATGTTCAATTTCTCGAAGCAATTCCACTGCAAGGGCAAGTGGAACATTGGCTGTGTCAAGTCGGTAAGTGGAACGTCATGTTACTCTTCGTCTTTGTATACGCATTTTTTTCTTTGCCCAATTTTGTTGAAAAATTTATATCTTCAAGGAATATCAGTATTTGTGGAGGTATGTGCGTACTGTGAATGTATGTACTCCGCGGAAGAAGTGACAAAAATACACAGCGACCAAACTCAAAACGACAAGCTAAAAGCCGGTGACAAACGGAACCGAAGCGGGAAGGCCTGGGGTTGCTCAGGATGCTAGGTCGTGGAGAGAAGGTTAGGGTCCACGGATACGCGAATGTACAATTCCGAAAGAAAGACCGCGACTTATAACGACGCGTGGATCGGGACACCGAGAGCGGCTTTGCGGGAGTCCGAGGCGCGAGAGCTAGACTCGAGGACCATCTCGCCGAGAGCATGACGTAAGATAGCGGAGTTCCGGGAGGTCGAGAGCGTGGGGTGGAACTTGCCCAAATCACACCATTAAAGGTTTGCCGGCTTCACCAGGGCAGCCCCAGACATAGAGAGTGTATCCCGGAAGGGTATGTCTCTCACACAGAAAAAGTCCCGCGACGGGAGTATTGCTCCCACCCGCAGATCGTTACCAGGGAGAGCATAGCCCTCACCTAGAGAACGTGAAGACCAATGCGGAGCATTGGAAGCCTACCAAGGGCTCGAGAGAGCGGTGCCAGTACTCCGCACTGGAAGCCAGCCGAAGCGGCTCTGCCGAGTGCGTGGGCAGCCTGGGCAGTATGCCAATAGCTTCTCCTGGAGTGCGCTGAATTCAAACGTCGCCACTGACCCCTTCGGATAACCCCTCCGAATGATCAGCCGTTGAATGCATGCCCCATCTAACATGAGGTGCTCATACGCCGGTATGAGTTCTATGCTGAATGTCAGGAAGTCTCATAGAGGAACTCGGAATATTCCTACGTGTCGGCCCTGTGTTGGTACCTGCCTCCAGGCTTCCTAACTCCCTCAGCACTCGGGCCCCAGTCCTCACACTCTTCGACGATTCGAGAAATTCCCGGGGAGGGTCGACATAGCAAAACTTAGTTCAACGGACCCAAGAATGGAGTTTAATGTGCGGGATTACAAACCCGTTACAAATTGCGAGGTAGTAAAATAAGTTGATAATGTTCTGTAATGTCCAGATTATTTTTTACACAATGGCGCGGTATAATTTGAAACGTGACATTTCCCCGGTGAATGGAAAATGCCCATTACCTTCGCCCTACTTCCCCCAAGCCTAATAAACCTGCTAAAATTTAACCAAATGGGCGCCAGGTCATCTTTAACCGGAATTACAAAACCGGAAAATTCTGTAAACCTAAACTTAATTAATCTCGATATTCGTTTGATCGAAAATCATACCTCAAAATCCTAAAATCTTAACTCAAACTTACTCTCTAAAATCCAAAAAAAGGGAATCCAAAAGGGAACGGAAAGGATAGCTAGGCTTTCGGGGAAAGGTGACGGTCCTCGGGTCGCTCAGGATGCCTGTTGTGTAGAGAGGGGTGGATTGTAGATGGGAAGAAGGTTATCAGAAACATCGAGAAAAATACCCAAAAAAGGAAACGAGAGGCGAGAAATAAATTAATGCAACAAAACATTGTCCTTACGTGTTCCGCTATTGAGAGTCGAAATGCAATACAAGGATAATAATCAATTATAGATATACAAAAAAAAAACTCTTCGAGATACTCTACTTCCAAATTTTTATTCGCAATCTCAACTTTCTCGAGACGTCAGCGTCCCAGCAAAATCCGCAATCACACATTTAATTCTCCTCTTAAATCGCCGCCGAATATGAATTTTCTAACAAAATCCTAAATACAATTTCATTGGTCTTATTAAATCAACGCGAAAAATAAATTATTTAACAAAGTCCGAAACATTCTGTTGACTATTCCACATTTTTCCCATAAAATAATCCCACCGGAATGCGGCCTCAAGGATTATCGATCGGTGATAATCCGAGGAATAACCGAAATATTATTTTCGCCCGGGAAATTGATAATTTCCCGGAATCGGACCCTCAACGAGTGAGCGCGAGCGAGAGAGAGCGAGAGAGACGGCACGATGCCTCGCTGCTCGGTTAGCAGCGAGGAGAAATCCACCAAATCCATCTAACTCCACTGAGAATTCGATAACTCGGAATCCGCTCAGCGGATTTCGGAAAACCCTGAACCATCTGGTTCGGGACATTATTGCCCTCAATCCCACAAAAATTTAGACATAAATGTACATAATTAACCCCGCGGAATCAATTAGAACCCGCGAGGAAATTTTACGCGCGATACCCCACCTATTGCACATAACCGCTCGTTGGCTGCCTCGATGGAACCACGCGGGAGAACCGCTGGCCTTGTTCGTTGGCCATGGACCATTTTCATGCATAATTCCCATAAAAATACCCCCAAAACCCCACAATTCACACCAATGACCTCCCAACCGCACTGGGGGATAATGCAAACCGCAATTATTCGGAAAAATCCTCCCCAAACCTCTTCAAAAGCACCCAAACTTTGGGGGACACAACCGAGGCCATTTCCATGGCTCAGAAAAATATCATAACCGCCAATAATTATCGGAGAGCCGCCAAAAGGGGAAAATCTTTAAATATAACCGTAAAAACTCACGGTAGATTTCCTCGCTGCATTCCTTTTTCGTTTCAGGACCATCCTGGGGGCAGCTAATTGTCCTGCCGTCCTGGGTGGTACACTGTATCACTCTCTTTATATCCTGGGAGCTCCACTTCACTCACGTGCGTATTTTCTCGCGATTAATGCGCAACAGATTTTCGGAGGTCAGTGTCGCGTGACGCTGACCCCCCTAATCACGCCTACCAATCGATCGGGTGTCGATTGTTTAATCCCTCTACCTTATTATGGGCCAAGCCTTTCGCGGGGAATTAATTCAAATTTCAATTAATTGCCCAATCCTAAAAGTTATCTATTGCCTTCTTCTCTTTTTCCGGGTCGGTTCTCCGGGATTCTTGGAATTAAAAGACCCTAATTCCTAATCCTTAAACCTCGTTACAAATTAAATATTGAAAAGACAAGTCAATGAACCACCGCCACGAAAAATGGGCAATTCACAGAGACCTGCCACTGACCTCAGGGGAATGTGCAACGCTGCATTCCACAAAGGCCATCGCCACAAAAATTTAATAACTTGCAATTTTTCTAGCAAGTAACGCCAAGTTAATGAACCCGGAATCAGAGAGGTGGAAATCACGCCACTTCTCCCCCTCCAAGCAATTTCTCAATTTTTGAAAGAATAAATAGCAGAGCCTCCCAAAAAATCAGCTGTCTGAAAAAAAACCCCTCACAAAAGAGCTACGACTTCCTGGCGGAAAGACTATTGAAATCCTGCATAATATTGGGGAATTAGCTACTGATCGGGGATATTCCATCCTTAAGCCGAGAGTAAATAATTTCCTAACTATCAAGGGAACTAGTAGTAGTGCTGGTGAATGCTTGGTGTGACTGAAATGTAATTATTAGTGACTAGAAGAAAAACTATTGAGAAACTAAACTCAATTTAACAAACAAATTTTTTCAAATCAACTGAGTGAAAGACAGGACTAGACCTCTAAGTATTTGTAATAGTGTACTTCCAGTTATCTGGCAGAGAAAAGAGGTGGAATCACCCCAAGACTTCACAATTCCTAGACAATAATCAATCACAGTGAGTAACTGTCAAATTGTAAAACCTACGATGGAACCATCAAAGATTGTAAGGGTTCTTTACATAATAATTATTACCAACGCAACCAATGTATAATAACTCAATTACCAATTCTAATCAATATGTAAAGTTGAACGGTCTACTAGCTCTTCATTTCATTCAACTAATTCAAATGGAAAATTACTAACGATATTACCATCCGCAGGTTCGAACAAAAAGAAATGCAGCATCGTTCAATAATTTAAACAACAAATTCTAGCTTCAGTAACTTTAAGTAATGTCCCTCGACCCAAAAATTCTTTGAACATAACAGTTCAAATTCTTTGGAATAAAATAAATGATTTTAAATTCCTAACTTACTCTTAAATTGTAAGATCCCGCTGTTCTCGTCACAAAAAATAAAAATAAGTTAAATTCACCAACCGACAAACAAATACTTTACAAACAAATTTCCTAATCACTAGTTGAATTACATGAATTACTAGTCAAAAATAATCAGTCAAAATAAGTGAACAATTAAATAAGTCAAAGTTAATAAACTTCCGGTAAAGTAGCCAGTAAAATACTACGTTAGAATTTTAATGACACAGGAATCCACACTTATCGCGGGAAAGGAGCGTGTTCATTAGTAGAATAATGAAGAGTACCCAAGTGGAAATTTTGGTCAAGTTCTAGTCAAGACTGGGTCAGGTCATACTTCATGATTGATCCGGAAGTGACACGGTAACTGGATCTGGATGGATTTTGATCAGACATGTAACGCAAATTTAAATCAAGACTTGATCAAACTTTTCTGATGCGGTTTAACGGTTCCGGATTTGATCAAGTCAAATGTATCTAAATCGGATGACTGGAATATCGAAAACAATAATAAATATTAACCATAACTCACTTAAAACAAAAGATTATTATTTTTTTTTATTTTATCTGACCGCTCTTAATGAAGCCCGATTGTAATTAGCGATGAAAAAATCCTATTATTTTTGACAATGCTGGGGATCGAACCGAGGAACCTACGATTACTAAACCTACGCCCTAACCACTGGACTACCGCACTATTGTTTTTGAGTAGATTCTTTTTACCTACACAATCTGCAAGGGTGTATTTGATGACTTTGAAATTATTGCATGTACATTCTGAGCGAGAAAACATATTCGGTTCAAATTTTATTTCATTATTAAAAGATAATTATAATAATCATAACACAATGAACAGATGCAAGTTTGATGATTTTTTTAGACTCAAGATAATGCGCTCTTATGTTTGACACTTCACTATATATATTTCCCTTGCTTCCTATACATTTGTGATTCTTTTTTATCGAGCTATTCAATTGAAAATCAAAGGAATTGAATTGGAAGGAGAACAAATTGTGTTGAGGCAGCTTGATCTCAGAGTGAGATCATGTTTATCTGACTTGCTGGGTCAAAACTTGGTTAGGACTTCATCAAGTGTCATCTGATCAGGCATGTTTGACCAGAACTTGATGTAAAGCCATTTGTAGTTTATAGGGTCCAATATACTGGCTCGAAACTTGATCAAGTTTTCATCAAGTGTCATCTGATGAGGCATGTTTGACCAGAACTTGATTGAAAGCCATTTGTAGTTTATAGAGTCCAATATACTGGCTCGAAACTTGATCAAGTTTTCATCAAGTGTCATCTGATCAGGCCTGTCTGATCAGAACTTGATCTAAATTCGCTTGTAGTTTTTAGGATCCGAAACTTTGGATCAAACCGTGGTCAGGTTCTGATCAGATCTTACCTGATCAAGCGAACCGCACTGAAACTGAATCAAGTTCTGATCGGACTTCAAGTAGACCTGAACTAATTTCCACTCGGGGTGTTACGCGATTCAGAGGGAGAATGCCTCGAGAGTATGTAATGAAACGCCGATAATGGCCGAAAGAGTTCCCAGTAAAAACATAAATCTCCAGTGTCATTAGTCGCTGCAATCCCTCTCCCAATTGTTGCAAAATAGAACCTAATATACGATAATTGAATCAGAAAATGCTCGTCGCTACAAAGGCCTCCATAAGTAATAGATTGAAGCCTCGAGATCCCAGTATTTCGCCGAATAAAATAAAATAGATAATAAAACGACCATAAATTCCGAAACAAAATGTAAGAGAGATAAAAGTCGTTACCAAATCCAATCAAAAGCACGCAACTCGGACATGGAGAAGAACCCGTAAAATAATCACGAGTTGACCAAATAATAAAAATGAGCAAAATTTACAAAAATCTCTACTGAACGAAATTACACAAATCAGGAAATCTGAACAATATCAAATGGCGCCAAATATCATGAATGAACAGCCAAAATCCATGAAATGCGTGATTGCTTCTAATTGTTAACAAAACACTTCTTAATAATTTTATTCATCGCTCACCGGTATTCCAGTCGACCAGTCCGTGGGAAGCAGCAAATATTTCCTTAGAAAACGCGAAATCTCCTCTGTAGTCTGGATTTTGATCAACATGGCCCTCTAAAAAGAACGAGTTAGAGCAGGGCCCGGCAACCTGGACTCATTTGGCTCACGTGGCTCGCGAGCTTTCTTAGTGAGGGTTGGGAGAGTGGCCTCATCCACTTAAAGAAACTACCTGCTCTAACTTGATTATTCTCTTCCTTGAGCGCGGGTTCGACCGATACTGGCAGAGGGTCATCGTCCGATTGAGCAAGAATTTTAATTTTCCTTCAATTTGAAATATAGATATGATTTTTTGTATTCGAAATAGGCAGCAATATGAGGAAAAAGTATTTTTTCGATGCTTTCGTGATGAGGAATCACCCTTCACAGAGTAGACGGGAAGTTTTTCATAGCGTTCTACATTTTTGTGACGTCCAAGGAGTCCTTGGATAGGATTTGGATTAGGTAGGAAGGGGAACAGCACAATTCTCGACATAATTTTTACAAGAAAAATTACTGAAAAAATGGATAGTCCCGACCGGGATTTGAATCCGGGAGCTTCCGATTATGCATCGGGTGCTTTTTTTCAGAGTTTCCTTATTTTGGTTCTTTGGTTTAACAACATTGCAGGCTTAAAATAGACTCCGTGTAAGAAAAATAAGATATACGATATGAATGAGAGAGGTGGTCTACAAAATACATCTCACTCATCAGCGATTTCGGCCCATTACGGGCTAGTGGTGTGGGGAGTATCGTGTCTGGACTGAATAATTTCATGGTGTCAGTATTTCGTTTTAACGTTGAGCTTGCGGGAAAATTGGGACCGAATGGTAAAAAAAACTACGAGACTTGGGTGAGTCTTATACTTATACTGGGCAGGCGTAGGTCAGGAGGGGTCTGACGAGCTGTAAATAGCAGATTATGCGGGCGCGGCGTGACATCAGGTGATTGTGGAAGAGTCGTTTCAGAGAGTGGAATCTGTGTTCTGCTCTTTTCAGCGGACTGTTTACCTAATTGGAGTAGCGAGCAAGGTGGTCAATGTGGACCCCCAAGTATTTGACTGCATGCTTGCTGGGGATTGTTACTTCTGCTCTGGTATCCTCTTTAAACGTAGAAATTTTTTAGGGCGTTGATTCTGGGCAGGTTGCACCTGTTGATTTCCTGGGTTGGTCTTGGTATGAGAATAGTTTCGCACTTGTTTTGACGAGAGTGCGAAGAGTCGGCTGGATGCTCTTGACGTTTTTTCGTAGCACATAGACTCTAAGGTCATCGGCCTAGGCAATTGAGTGTGTATTGATGGTGGTGTGGATGCCGAATGAGTTAAGGATGTCGCTGGTGTATATGGAGGAGAGATAGGGGGAGTTCACTGGGCCTTGTTGGAGGCCTTCCCAGATCCGGAAACATTTGCTGGATGAATGAGTCCCGTGTCTCCTGTAGAACGTCCTATTGCTGATCCTATCCGATATGAGCCTGATCAGGTTATTAGGGATTTTTTTTTAAATGAGGGTGTATACCACCCCATCCAGCCAAACGGAGTCGAAAGCTTTTTCGAGGTCTATGAGTCTTGCAACTACCATGTGCTTGTAGTGGAGGGCTTTGTTTACATCGGCGAGGAATTTGTGTATGGCATGGGCGGTGGAGTGGCGGTGGTGGAACCGAAACTGGTTCTCGGGGATTATTTTCTTTTGGTTGCAGTGCCGGGTGATCAGGTTATCGATAATTATTTCGTAGATTTTGCTGAGGTTGGGTGTGAGGCTGATGGGGCGGTAACTGGAGGGGTCATCGCAGGGTTCCTCCTTCTTCAGGATTGGGAATACCTGTGCTACTTTCCACATTTTGGGGAAGTATTTGTTGTTGAGCGAGTTGTTGATGAGGGTTGTGAAGTTTCTAATAATGTTGAGGAGGAGGTGCCGAATTATGACAGTTGGGATTTTGTCAATGCCACTGGATGTCTTGTTTGGGAGCTTTTTGACTATTGTCGCTATTTCTGCTGGTGTGGTGAAGTATCTCTGAAGGTTGTCCTCCTTGGGGTTGTCTGCTCGGTTAGAGCTGTTGAACGTTGTGATAAAGGTGTTGTTGGGTTTTTGTTCTTCCATGGTGCATTTGAAGAGGGAGATTTTCGTGTCAATTAATTCTTTGAGGTATGTGCCGTCGTTGAGATGCCGGGGTGAGTTGATGGACTCGTAGAAGGCGCCTATTGCATTCAATTTACTGGTTGAGTCGGTGAAGATATACTTGCCGTTGCGGGGGG